>NW_010360708.1:197622-307297 GCF_000414095.1 Morus notabilis | reverse complement strand
TTTTTTTTTTTTTGTTCTTGCAGCTATTGCTAAAGAGACCATTTCTTGTGCGTCAGAGAAGATATAGGAGCTAACAAAAAAAAAAAAAAATAAAGCAAAGTGGATAATGATCATCTATTGCTCCACTCCCATCCCCATGATCAGCTTTCTTTTTGCTTACTCGGTGGGTAATAATATTCTCTCACTAACACTTCTTTTACTTTCTTTGCTTCCTTCCTTGCTTGTTTGCTTTGAAATTTAAAAACTTTCTTGGAAAATGGGGTTGTAGATTTTTCCCTTCTTGTCCCCCTTTTCCCGCTATAAATTCGAATTCGCTTTTGTTTTGTCTCTACAGAGTAAACCTGTTTCTGGGTTTTTGGCAGATTTCATTCAAGTTCTCACAGTTTGTCGGCCGGGACTTCGAAGTTCAAAGTTGGGAACTTTACATCAGTGTATGAAATATTGCAATCCACTCTCTGATTAATTGGTTTCAAGTTTTTTTTCCCCCTTTTCTTTTTTGTAATTTAAGTGAAATGTGTTTAGATCAGTAAGTCCGACGCTTGATTTTCTCTTTGCATTTTGATTTTCTTACCTCAATTGGGTTCTTGTATTTTCGTTTTATTCGATTGTTTATGAATTGCGAGCATCAGATTTTAATTTTTCTTTCCCATTACTCTGCTGATGCAAGCTTAAAGCGTTGGAGACAATATATTGGACCAAGTCTGATTCTCAAGTTTTCAAAATATTTTGACTTATTCTAGCGGTCAATAGTCTTCAAATGTTATTCTCTTTTGAAGATCCGATGGCTGTGAGTGTGGAAAATACTGATGTTTTTGTTTGTGAGCTGCCCATTTCTTTTGGAGGTAGTTTCTCTCTATTCATGAAAAAATAAAAAGCAAATAAAAAATTGTCCGACAGTTTTTGTTCCCCTTAAGTTTTCTTAGACATTAAGAGTTACAAAAACAATGGAAAATGAGCTAGGCAATAGTTTCTCTTTTTGTTTCGGCGATTTCCTAGTAATATAATGAAATTTTCTGTTGTGTGATTCTAGGATTGGAAGAATAAATGGGACATGTATATTTCAGGAATGAGATATCTGAAATCCCTTCAACTGTAAGTACTGAAACTGCACGATCATTCCTAATTCCTTAGAAATCTCAAGGGCATGCCTTTAGTTTTATATTGTTTTTATATCTTTATGATGAATATACAAGTTTGTGGATTTCCTGGTTTGATTTGATTATTGCTTGGTGATTTTAGTTCTAACACCGGTCCTTGCATCAGGCCCATGGCAATGCTGTGAAAAATACAAACATTATTGAATTTGGCTCATCAATGGACGACATTTTCAACTGTCTGTTGACATTGGCTAGTTATATAGGCCATCAATTTATTACATTTATCGGTGAGCTCTCTACTTTATTTCTTAGTACTGTTCGCAACATATCGCTCTTTAAACCGTTAGATCAATTTACTTCTTCATGATGTTATTGCAGAGGATCTTGTGCTCAGAGATCTTAATAGTTGCTCAGAGAATTTAGTGGTCAATTCTAATGAACAAGACCCAAGATCTTCTTCAGAAGGTTGTTCATCATCATCTCTACCTTGTATTGACTGTACATGTCTCAGAATCTGTGAAAGAAGATACCAAGAACCCACAGAAGAATTGTCTGTAGATACAAGATCTCTGATTATAAAAACCATTGATTTTTATGCAGGTCCCCTTTTCATTTTTCAAGGGTAATTAATCTTTTTTCCCCCCTTAAAAATCTGTGATATGATGCTAAAGTTAAGGGATTTTCCCGCGCACAAAAATTCAATCTTCTTGGTTTATTCTACAATGAATGGGAGTTACTTAAATCTTGACTGACCAAGATGAATCGTTCAATCTTCTTGGTTTATTGTGTTGTTGGTGTAAGCCTTGAATGCGTTAGCAGATTTTATTTAGATGTTCGCCAGCTGCAGGTTGGTGTTCCCGTTGTACGGATTACAGTTTGCCTGGAGGTTGACAATATCGTCTTGCAGATGCTATTTCTCTTACATCAGATGTGTTCAAAGCCAAATTTGTAGGTAAAAGAAGTATGGTTTCAAACTTGTTGTTTAGACCCCCATTGAAGATCTCATGCAACTAAGCATTTTTCAGCTTCTGAAGTAGTGAAAAGTTTTTGCTTTATGCCTCATTTGTATAGCAAGTTCTTTGCTTTTGCATAACGATGTCGCTTAATTTAGGTTCTCATGGGTCATTTTTGCTATTTTCGCATCTTCAGCATCATATCTCGAGTACGGAAAACATTGCGTGGTTCTTCTGATGATATTGGATGGTTGCAGCAGACTCCAGGGATGCCTTTTTTTTGGTGGTTGCGGCAAACGCCAGGAATGCCTTCCGTGAAGGATGGCACAGCAAGATTCTTGGAGTTACTTGCAGAAATAAGGTAGCCAACTTATTTGATAGTTTTCCGTTATCCTTAATTATTGTGTCAATGAACGGGCTTAACTACTCAGTTTAATTCCTATGGAGTTAGCTTTTTTGTTTTGATCAACACTGTATCTACGCTGAAGTTTTGTCCAAAGATAGCCTAATTTTGGTTGCTAGTACATGCATTTTGTGGTTAAATGGTCTTAAATGATATGGTGAGACTCCACCAAATCCCATGTTTATGCACTCGTTCATCAGAATTCATTATTGTATTCCTCTTGTAATATAAAGGGTATTCTTCTTTGACTTAATTATTTCTATTCACCAGTTCTGTTTAAAAACTGATCATATGTTCTCTCTAGCTGTTTATCTTTGATCTCTGAATCTTATTACTCGTACTTTTATCGGTTTTTACTACAGGAACGGAGAGCACACACTTCCCAACTCATATGTTTACCTACTAATTCCCGGTATAAGAGTGATCCCTTTGTCTTCAAACTCAATGTGATTTTGTTTTGTTTACTGGAGATGTAGCATTATTAATTAGTAATTACTCTGATTTTCCAGGCCTTTTTAGTAATCATGGTCCGTTGTACTTCGTCGGAACTAAACGGTTCTTTTCGAAGATGGGTCTAGCTTGCCATATTGCAAAAATCCACAGTGAGGTGTTAAATGATTACTCCCCAATAACTAAGATTTGTAACATTGGTGAAACTTTTCCTTTCTACATTTTTGTTTCGAAGTAATTTTTTCATACGGCTCGACTATATGTAAAATAGGAATTAATATTTGTCTAAATTCCCTTTATATTTTCTTGTATGAAGGCATCGGTGGAACACAATGCCTGGGAACTTAAGCAATATATTGAAGAGCTCTATTGGGGAGCTGGCAAGCCTGTGATGCTGCTAGGGCACAGCAAAGGTGGGGTTGATGCCGCAGCCGCACTGTCGATGTACTGGACTGATTTGAAAGACAAAGTCGCTGGTCTGGCATTGGTACAAAGCCCATATGGTGGCACCCCCATTGCTTCTGATACGCTCCGCGAAGGCCAGATTGCTGATAAGGAAACTAGGAGGATTATGGAGCTTTTAATCTGCAAGTTGATCAAGGTAACAATTTTTTCAACTCACACGTATTGATGCTTAAGTTAGTTTTTTTTTTTTGAATCGACAATATCTTGCTTGAATCGGCAAACTCATGAAGGATCTTGCTAATATTATGTTCAAATTCTATGATCTTACATCCTTACAGTAATTTCTTACACTTGCATTAAAACCCTTTTTTTTGGTGGGGGGGAGAGATATTACAGTGTCTGAGTTTCCATATATTATCTTTCTTTTCTCATGCAAGTCTAACCATTATAGGGTGACATACGGGCATTGGAGGACCTTACATACGAGAAGCGGAAGGAGTTCATCATGAAGTACAAACTCCCAGAAGAAGTCCCTCTCATCTCCTTCCACTCTGAAGCAAGTATTGCCCCGGGAGTCCTAGCAACCATGACCCACATAGCTCATGCAGAACTGCCCTGGCTTCCCCTCCTGAAGTTCGAAAATGAGGATTACGAAGATATTTCTCGAGCAGGACGTCAGGTGCCTGTGGTGATGCCTATATCTGCAGCCATGGCATTGTGTGCGCTCCACCTGCAGCTCCGGTATGGCGAGAAGAGTGACGGGTTAGTGACATGCCGTGATGCTGAAGTTCCGGGCTCGGTTGTTGTCAAACCAGATAGGAAGCTTGATCATGCCTGGATGGTTTACTCTTCATCAAAGAAGAATCCTTCAGAGCCGGATGCTTGTGAAATGTGTGAGGCTCTCCTGACTCTACTTGTGGAGATTGGGAAGACAAAGCAAGAAGAAATGGGAAAAACTTGAGCACCTAAAAATACTTAAAAGAAAAGCTTTTTCTTTCTTTCTTGTTAGCATCTAAATTGTTTTTCACTGTTCAAGCAAAAACAGAGAACAATGGTTTTGCACTCCTGTTTACGCGGATACTTAATTCGTCCAACGCAAACATTGGAAGCAATTCTTTTTTATTTCCATATGTACCACGTTCTTTTCATATTAAAGTTTTTTCAGCGTACATCTGGTGCGTGCCATTTTCACTCAAATGACGATTGGAGCTTTCTAACCTACTATAGTAATGTATGTTTCTGAACGTTAGATTTAATAAAAAACTACATCAAATTAAGACAAGTAAAACTTAGAACTTGATACAGATCAGATGCCTCAAAACAGCGTTAGACCGTTGAATCCTTAATGATAATTTAGCAACAATGTGATACTGAAATGCAAACATGGAATAACCTGCTACGATGACATGTCAAAAAATAAAATAAAATAATAATACCAAAGCTTACTAACGAGCAGTCAAGTAATGGACCTTCACGTGCTCACTCTTCACTCGGCACCAGATAGGGCCGTTTTAAAAGAGGTTTTACACAAATACCACAATCATTGATTGATTTTTGCCACGAAAAGAGTATTTTTCGTTTGCTGAAAATGCCACATCTACAGATTTGAAATGTTAAAAATGCCCATCGACTTTGTATACGTCACTCGTTCCCGCAAATCATTCATCGTAGTCGTGCCTTCCACAATGGGGATCAGATACCAATTGTCACCGCGTTATTTTGATCACAAATTTTCACCCTCACAATGGCAGCAGGGTCACTCACCTCACTCAGCCAAACCCAACATGAACCGGCTCAAAGGGGCTAAAGAACGACAACCAAAGACAACACGAATAAACAAGCACACATCAAGTTATGGGAACCAATCCCAACCTTTACAACAATAAACAAAGAATTCGCTACAGCGCAACATGCATACTCCATCTTCTTCGACAAGGTTTGCAAGTGCAAGACACCTTAGTTTTCCAAGCATTTCATTGGATTCAATTTTTCTACCTTTGAGCATCAATCATTGCATACAATGATTATAGGTCTTTCATGTCTTTATGTTTAGTCACTACAAAAGGTTTTATTTACAGAGAGAGGAAACTCCATTGTTATAAAATCATGGAAACAGTCATAATCCAAGAGGTATTAAAGTGTTGGCATTAAGAGGTGAAACTTGAAGACTCAAAACAAGCTAATTCGTTGTTCATGAACCCCAGTACAAAGTTCTATTTTCCAGAAAGTTGGTGTTCTGAACTCTGTGTGGCTGAAATCTCTGCAAAATTTATGCACATCTTTACTAAAAGAGAGCCTTAAAGCAACACACAAATCAAAATATAGAATAAATGTAGAAGCAACGACATGATCAAAGACAAACATTACAGAATTTTAAGAACAAAACCAGATAAATATATTGGCTGGAACTATACCCTGGAGCACACATTAGCAACAATTTCTAACGAAAAATAAAAGCTTGTCGCCATTGGTTGTCTTTTCTAACAAAGAAACATGTATTACTAGAGAAATTCACAAAACAAAACCAAAAAAAAAACAGAGAGAGAGAGAGAGAGTCCCTAGAACAACAATAGGGAATAGCAAGACTTACAACAGCACACAGAAATCAAGCTTCATTAACCGGCAAAACCATAAGAACATTTAATTCCTATTAATCTAATGCAATCTTAGAATCACGATACACTCGCAAGCGAATGTCGGTAACTACAGGTTCAGAAGTTGCAAAACTATCAAAATGCTTATGCTTAGAGTAAGTTAAATCATGATATGAAATCAAAGTAATTGTATAAAATCAAAGTAATTGTATAAAATTATAACAAATGAGAAATAACAGAGTTTAGGAAGAAATATAAGTACCATCATGTAGAATGGTTTGACTTTGAGAGAGCATGCGGTCCATATTATCAAGTCTTCGGTGTATGGATTTGAGAAGTGAATTCAATGTTGAAACTCTCTTTCTAACACTCGAAACCTTCCCAGCATACTGCACTATAAATGGCACTGGCGCATCTTCCAGCAGCTGATCCAGTTCTGCCAAAATTCCATTATCACTTCATTCATCACTGATAAACCGGTAATTTGCTTATCGAAATTGATTAGTTACTAACTGATATTGATTAATCAGTAATAAATCATTGACTTAATCAGTGATAAACTAAGGTGAATTAAAAAAAAAAAGAGCCATTTTATTATAGTCCCAAATCCCGAAATTTAATCCGAGAATAAAACAGCCTAACCAATTATGAGATATATACTACACTCGGTAGAAAGATATGACTAGAACTATAAGAAAACAAGATTAAACATAAAAGAAAGTTAATCAATTATATAATAATCTGATCATTATTGTATATGGGCAAATGGGTTGTGGCCAAATTACACATCAAAAGCAAAGAAATCGAAATTGAAAGCCCAAAACTTGGATTGAAATTTGAATGAAAAAGGGCAAAAATGAAAAGGAAACTTACCACGGGTGAGACGATCGAGAGAAGACGATAAGTAGTGTTGGCTTCTGAGAGCGTCCTCGGCTTTGGAATCGTAGTCTTTCATCAGAGTGCTCACCATAGAACTCAGCCCATTTGCCACGACGTCGTTTTGCTGCTTCTCTGTCTCTGTCTCTGTCTTTGAATCTGCCATTTCCATTCTGTAATTTCCAACAATGACTGAGAATTGAGAAGAGATTGCCAAACTCAAGTATGACGAATTTTCAATTTTCTAAAAGCGAAATACCCAAAACACCGCACGTGTTTTTGTCAAAACATCATTCTGCCTCTTTTATTATAGTGACTGTTGGGAAAGAAAAATAAATTGAAATAAAAATAATAAAAAAATAGATAAGATAAAGATTTAAGTGATTCAAAAAAAATTTTATATCTACAAAAAATAAAAAAAAATTCATTAATAGTTTTAAGTTACACACTCAGTAAATTTTTTCACTTTCTCTCTCTACCCAAAATACCTTACACCATTGTTAATTTCTCTCCTCACTTTTTTCTCTCTTATAAGGAGGCACTATGTCTCTATATTTATCTGAATACACATAAAATTTTACACAAAATATTTATTTATAAACTTTTAATAACTATCGTCTAAAAATAAAAAATAAGTACTTATCCCAAAAAAAACACAAAATTGTTATACTTTTAAAAATAATTTAAGTTACTTACCCAACAATGGCCAATATACAGTAGGAAGGCCTGTGAGGGAGGGTAAAGGGTTGTATGGATTTGAACTTAAACGATCTGTGGTTTTTAATATTAAATTTTTTTTTTTTTTTTTTTTTTTTTTTTTTTTGAAACTTTAAGTCGGAGGATTTGAAATTGATACATTATGTGTGAATTTACCACTAAGTTATTCTGTAACTTGCTACTATTTTGAACGATCTATTTTGATACCACGTTTTCGTTATAATTGATAACAAAAGGATATAATGGAAATGTCGAAACCTATAAGCATCATTTTTAAGTGGGGGTGTTAGAAATCAATGATTTAGTGAAAATCATCACCTAAAAGTTAAGAATACTCATGTTAGATCATCAAGAATTAAGAAATTTGTAAGCGGAAGCGTACCTGAATCCATATTGATTGATTTTTCTCTAGAGTCGTGCAGTTTACCTTCCAGATCAACATGTTTTCCTAGATAATCCTTTAACTTTCTCTCTGTACTCTTTCTGATGATGGGATGTCAAAAGGAATGAAATGTTACGTGTGATCTAGAGACTATAACTGTCATTTATTGATAACTTCCCGGTTATCTTTTAGTATTTTTATTTTAGCCCATCATAAAAATAGAAATTACTCTTAAATCTCTACACATTAAAGACTCACACCCTATTAGATACATTAAAATCCAAAATACTCAAACCTTAGTAGATCACTTTTAATTGGGTTTAAGCTTATATGACAGCCCGCAACACATAGTTATTCACATATAAGCTCAACGTTGGATTAAGGATCCAACAGGGGGTGTATACAAACATAGGGTCCGTTTAATTCGTTAATTCGAGTTGAGATGTGATTTTATGTGAGAGTTTTTTTATTGTAGTAAAAAAGTTAAATGTGACTGTTTCTGAGAACTTTTTACTATAGTAAAACTCGAATTTTAAACTCAAATCAGTGAAATGAACAAGATCGCAAACATGAAATGGTATTATTAATCTTATGAATATGGACATAACTAGAAGAGTTAGGATAACCTTTTTTTGGTACGGAGAGAGAGTGGTTCCGCATCTTGCAGCTATTAACTATGGTACTTCCCAGCAGACTTTAGTCACCAGAGCAATTACTGATGTCATTAACTTCCTACTAAACGCTAATAAATTATAGTTTCCAGAACAGTAAATTAACAGCCGAAAAGAATAACAGAGTAATAAAGCCCTTCATAACTGTCAACTAGAGTTCATCCAGAGAAAGGCCTTAACTTTTCACCTAAACGAAAGGATAGAGAGAGAGAGAGAGAGAGATGGCCTTATTGAAGCTGAAATCCTCCATTGAAAGTGGTAGGCAGATTAATAGTGGAAAGAGAGTAATTAAGCAATGCAGTTCCTCATTTAAACTCATGTAGTACTCCAGTAGTACCAGTAGTACGGACGTCGGTCTGAATATGTAATCATTCTGTTTTTTTCCCCCCCTACTTTATTTGCTATCTTTGACTAATTGACTTTATTTCTTATTTGAAGGAATGTCGAGAAAATAAGAGCTCAAAGTTACTTATATTCGTTTTATTAGTACATTTTTCTTTATAGACCATAGCCCTGTTCATTCTTAGGTTGGTTTGGGGTATGATTTTTTATTCTTTTATTTTAAAAGGTGCAGATAGTACATATTTAATCTCAATAATGTTAAAAAAATTTCATAACCCAATGATGTTTATATTGAGTTGGGGCAGTACGAGGTGGGTTGGGTGGTCAGTTTCAACGTGTAAAAAATTAAAAACTCAAAGTTTAATCTAACATCAAACATGAAGTAAAATAGTCCATCCAACATCAAATATAAATTAATTTACACTCATAAATTAGTCTTAACATAAAGCAAACTAGATGCTTAATTCAGACATGAAGAAACTAGAGAGTAAAAATAAGTTACATGCCTATAGTTAGATATTAGATGAGGCAAATTAGAGCGCATGTTGGGTTGAGATGTGCGGGCCATTATAGGCCCAATCCATACCCCGTCCCAAAACTTCAGACAAGACATTAAATGGGCCAAACAAAAATTTTAATACTTGAAATTACATTTTTCAAGTTGGATTGGGAGGGGTAAGTTGAGCCTGTGGGTTTTACGGGTTTATTAACAGCCTTAATAGACCATGTGAATGGAAAAGATTTTCTTAGTGTTTTGAGACTGTCATAGTTTCCTCAGGTGTGTCAAGACACACAATTTCTTTTTTAGTTCATATAATTATTTATTTAATTAATCAATCACTTATCTGCGTACATATAAATATATATATACACACACATGCGCGTATATAATACATATATGTATTCCCCTAATAAACACATTTTCTTTGGTGTTTTTTCATGGTTTTGGAGTGGATGAGCTCATATAAACAAATATACATATATACATATATATTGATAAAAAGCTCACATAAACATAAATATGTACATATTTGAAGATTGTGACTTAATTAGTCGTGACCACATTGGGTTTTAGCTGATATATTCCACTAGTTGATAACTTCCAGTAGTATCACGTGATTAATTTAGTCATGGCATACAACATTGCCACAAAACTATACAAAAATATGCAGCCAAGGAATTGATTGAGGTCCATTCCTTAAGGACCAAAATATTCCGATGGGTTCTTAGCACATATGGTTTTTAATTTTTTTAATAAGTGACAATTTAATCTTTAAATTTTTTTAAATAAACGATTCTTAATTTTTTTAAACAGGTGTAATTTAATTTTTTACATTAATATCGATTAAATTCTGTACCTAACGTATCACCTGACTCATCATGTAATCTTTTTTTTCAATAAAATAACTTAAATGCCCGTTAAAAAGACTTTTTCTTCTTCTTTTTTCCCTAAATTTCATCTCCAAATCCAACAATGTCTGAACCCTAAATCTCCCCAACCTCTCGTCAGACTCCCGTCGCCGACGATGGAAGACGGCAACAACAACAACAAAAGCAACAACAGCCATCAAGTAATTTCTTCGAAACCAGAAACTGTCTTTCTCAATCTTCTACATTGCAACCTTCAAAGCAAAGAACAAACACAAATAATACCAGCATCATTCATATTTCATCAACCGCAACAACAAAACGCCTCTGTCTCTCTGTCTCTCTCTCTCTCTAAAACTTCCCCCAAAACCTCAGCTTCCACAGAAACCGAGAAATGCTAGATCCAGCAAACGATCTCCTTCCCCCACCTTCCTCTCCCACCGACTCTTCCATTTCCTCCTCCAATCTCGACACCGAGGTAATCATCACCGATCTTCTTTCTTCTCTTCATCCTATTATTATTCTATTCTTATCAAATTTCCTCCTCCAATCAGCGCTGCCGCGAAATCTCGATCTCCACCTCGGCTGCTCAGTCCTCCGCCGTCGCCGGCGCCGGCTCGAGAAATTGCAGGAAGGCGAAGACTAAGAAGACAGTGGCGGTGGCACCTGTTTGTACCTGTTGGGGGTCGTTTAAAGACTCAAGGGGTTGTTTGGTTGGGATATTCGTATCCCGATTCGAATCATAGTTCATGGTTCGTTATAGTGGTTTTTTTCAAAAAAATACACGTAAATCGAAAATGGTTCTAATTTTATGATTCTAATCCATGAACTAAACGTCGCTTCGTTCATTTCACCGATTCGAGCTTTCAGTTTCAGTTCTAATTTTCTACGGTAAAAAACTCTCAAAAAATATCATATCTAACTTTTTCTGCTACATAAAAAATTCTCATAAAGCTTAAATTGAAAACTCAAATCTGTGAAGTGAACGAGACCTAAAAAAGTGCAAGAACTAAATTGCATTAAAGAATTTAAGAGTCGTTTTACTAAAAACAATTAAAGATTAAAATATAATTTATTAAAAAAATTAAGGATTATTTGTGCCAATAATCCTATTTTAATCGTGGAAAGTGAGAAACAAATTAAAATCCATTATATAAAAGCCTGTTTCGACAGCTCACATTCATATAGTACATTCCGACTTATTACTGATACTTTTTCTTAGAAATAGAGTAACATTTTTGAAATGGAAGAACTTGGGTAAATACTATTGATAGGGGAAGTAAAATGATATATATATATAAATATTTATATTTATATATGTGTTTGAAATTAACTTGTGTTATTCATACAGTCTTGGACCTCTCCTTTTTGACAAGGATTCCCTAGGGCCCTTGTATATAGTTAAAACTATTTTATACTGTTTTCATGGCTCGTATAAATTTTTTGTTTTGTACAAGCATGAATTTGGAGCGATGCAGAAAAATTCAAGAAGACTACATGGGGGCCTTTGAAATTACCCCGTCTGTACTTCACCAAAAAAAAAAAAAAGATAGAACACTAATGTAAAAGCAATTGTGTACAATAAGAATGACTTTTATTCTCGATATGTGTACTTTAATATAGTTTTAATTTATGTCTCGTTCATTTCACCGATTTAAGATTCTACAGTTAAAAGTTATTTAAAAAAATATCACATTTAACTTTTTTTACTGTAGTTAAAAGCTCTCAAAAAATGTCACATCTCAGCTCGAATTGAAAACTCAAATCCGCGAAGTAAACGAAGCCTTAATATTTACCCTCTAATTATTAATTGAAAAAAAGGCTATTTTCTACTACTTGAATCGAAAACTCAATACATTAAAATAATTCATACATTCACTACATTTAATCGAGTTAGTTTGAATTACCTAAAAATTTTACTTACCTCACTCGGTCTCGTTATTTTCACTGATTCGAGTTTTGCTACAGTAAAAAGCTTTCAGAAATAGTCACATCTAACTTTTTTACTACGGTAAAAAGCTCTCACACAACATTACATCTCAACTCGAATTAGCGAACCGAAGGAGCCTGTAAATTAGTACATAATTTGGTGCACAACATAATTTGAAAATTTGATCACAATCCACGTGAGTCATGAAGGGGAAAAAAATATGTATAATGGGAGAGAAACTTTGATGTCAAAATAACATTAACTCTGATTGATTGATTGATCCCATGATAAATACACATGGTCCATAATTCAGTACATGTACATATAGGACAGATCAATAATGGCTGCGATAACAAAATTTGAACCAGCAGCACTCACTGATTGTTTGGACCAGCTGATCCATATCTACCATTCCTTTATGGCAATTATTTTATGATTTTTTTTATTAACAACTGTAATCAAATATCGCATATTTATGTGTCTGATATATATAGATATATTGATTTGTTTATGTTTGTTATTTTTTTTATTACCGAATTATTGAAGGAGCCCAGAATTGTTAAAAACCATATTTGCAAAGATCTTTTTCTTTTTAGAAGATATGCGCAAAGATCCTTTTGTATCATCTATATATACTATATGAAGGGAAAAATCGAATCAAAATCGTATAATTTTTTAAAATAATTGACTTGAAAATGAAACGATCTGTGTACTTCAATACGTAATGATAGTCCAATCCACATGTTGGTAAAGGCATATTTTGTCTGATTATTGAGTTCGTTCTTTTTTTTTTTCTTCCTCTTAATATCAAAAAAAAAAAAAGAGTTCATTTTTCTGTGTAAACTAATAAGTACGTAGTACTACAGCTATTTTTTTAGAGAGGTGAGTCCAAGAACAATTTGTTTACAAGTTGATGATCAGCCATGCAGGCATACAATATTAATTTAATAAAAACTTTGGACATCTATAATAGAATATGAATATCCAATCTTCTAGAGAAAACTTATTAGTCGTTGATTACGTTGGTTTCATTAAAATGTATGTGATTGGACAATTGATGAAACCTATATTTAGCTTTTTCTCGTGCTGGGACCAAATCAGTAAAGGCCCATGACATCAGCAATTAACCCAGGTATCTATCAATTAACCCAACTCTGGTTACCCCTCTCCTTTCTCTCTTTTTTTTTTTTTCATTAAAACTTTCAAGTGATCTGTTATTTCTTATTAGTAAAAACGGTTATTTTATGTTCCGTTTATTTCACCGATTCGAGTTTAAAATTTGAGTTTTGTTATAGTAAAATTTTTTTAAAAACAGTAACATCTAACTTTTTTATTACAGTAAAAAATTATCACATATCAACTTGAATTAAAAACTCAAATCAACGAACTAAATAAGTCATTAACTATGATATTAACTTTTTAAGGGTTTGATTTGTGATTGTAACTATGTTTTAAATTTTTAATATGAACGCTCACACAAATAAATAGTTAAAAAATTAATTTAATTAAAACAACATTTCTTACTCTAGAAGAAAAAAATAGTTCGCTCCCTTCCAATATTTTTTTTCTTTAATTGAACAATACTTTTTTTTTTTTTTTGCTTTTCACGAATGAATTAGGTAATTAATGGGTATTGCTTTCTCAAACTTGTGTTGTTTTAGCACAAAACAGTAGCAGACATTGTCGTATCAGACATTGTCATAGTAACAAAGATTCTCCTTATCATGACAAAAAAAAAAAAAAAAAAAAAAAAATTCTCCTTTAAAAAAAAAAAAAAAAAAAAAAAAAAAAAAAAAACCTACATTTTATATCTCATATACAAGTGAAACTGCAGTAAAAGTGCAATAAATTTGTAGCTACTGCTCAAGAGATCAATTTAGTCTAACAATGACATGACAATAGTTCTATTACGTTGCATTTTACCTATTCTGCCACATATATGCATTTTTCAAATGAATCCATATATCAAACAGTTAGGGATGGCAATGGGCGGGTCACCTTTACCGCCCATCACAAACACTTGTCCCGTCTCGGGTCGGGGCAACCCACGGGTGAATTTTTTTTTATTAAAATATATTTTATTATTCAAAACTTCAATTCATTAATCACGAAAAACATTAAAAAATAAATAACTAAAATCTAAATACAAACACAAAAAAAAAATCCCATTAGTACATATTAATTTACATTATACATTACAAAAATGAATAAAAATAACTGTGTTTATCATACCCAGTTGGAGTCGGGTCCTTGAACGTATTCAGGTTAGTGATTAAAATTGTGATTCCTAAAAATGACCAAATATAATAAGTAGACAACAGCACCAACACTATGAACACTCCTATTTATTCGGATAGAGTTAGGATCTCGATACTCATATAAAGTGGTCAAATTAAGTGAGTAGGAATAACTTAACTTAGCGAGACCCATTATTTTATGAGTATAAATATTCATTTTTCCCAACACAAGAGATACAAAAATGACAAATTAACAACTCTGCAGAATCTGGGAACTAAATTGATCTGACTTGGTTAGCTAACTCAAACTGCAATAGTTAAACGGAATATCAAAAGCTCAAACTGGCAAAGAGCACGACGGGCCCGTTCACTTCACCGATTCGAGTTTAGAATTTGAGATTTACTACAGTAAAAAGTTCTCAGAAATAGTAACATCTAACTTTTTTGTTACAGTAAAAAGCTCTCATATAAAATCACATCTCAACTCAAATTACAAACTCGAATCAGCGAAATCAACGGACATTATCAACCAATTACAAGTACCAAAAGAGAATAATAACTCACTCTGAACCACAATTTTCTATGAGAGGAAACATGGTTATGAGCCTGAGCCGGCGTACGTGCGGTTGTGTGGGGGGTTTATATGTATATGACATTCATATGTTGTTTTTTTTTTTTTTTTTTACTTTACTTTTTTTAGGTTGTTTGGTGAAGAACCAGGGAGGGTTATAAATGGTGAATAGGTGAAAAAAGGGGAAGGAAAGATTTATCGAAGGCAGTGACGTGTATAAAAAAATATACTGATTCAAGTTGAGATGTGATTTTATGTGAAAACTTTTTATTGTAATAAAAAAATTAAATGTGTCTGTTTTTAAAAAAATTTTACTATAACAAAACTTAAATTTTAAACTCAAATGACAAAATAAAGGGAGAAAGAGGAAAATATGCCAAGACTTGAGATGAATTAAAATTAATAGGCTAATAGTTTACATAAGTTAATAAATAGGCCAAATTACTGTTTTCGTCCATAACTTGTATGGTTATGAATCATAACTTGACAAGTTATTGTCTATAATTCATGAGTTTTGTCCATAACTTGTCTGACTATGAACCATAACTTGATAAATTTATCCATAACTTATCTGATTATGAATCATAACTTGATAAATCATGACCTATTAATTTTTATAACTAAAAATTGATCTATATACTTTCTTAAATTTTTTATATTGACTTATTTTCTACTATTTTCTCAAAATAAATAAGGTTATAATATGCAAAAAGCATAATAGAATAGACCTTTTTAGCTGCTATCAATATTTTATACTATAGGACTCTCCATTCTACTTATGGTAATCCTTATTGTCCCAGACCACAAAGCTTTGCTTTTGTTTTTGCCTTTGCTTGGCTTTGCTTTGCTCTTGCAGTGATGTGCCAGCTGTGTTTGAGTGACACTTACCCATTTCTCATAGGCTGGAACCGTACACACGCCTTTGACGCTCATTTAACTTTTGCTAACTATTAGTCCCTCTCTCTCTCTCTCTCTCTCTCTATCTCTCTCTCTACATGTACAATTTTGCACATTTTAAAAAAGGAAGAATTCTATGTTTGGTCCTGAAAAATGAGAATCTTGACAATAGGGCATTATATTTTTCCGGTAGAAATAGATGTTTTTAACTCTTAGATTAATTTTTTTTTAATAATTACATTTACGTAGATTCGTGTTATAGGCTGGAACTGTACACACCCCTTTAACTTTTACGCTCATTTAATTTTTGCTAACTATCCACCTCTCTCTCTATGCCTACATGTACAATTTTGCGCATTTTAAAAAGGAAGAATTTTATGTTTGGTCGTGAAAAATGAGAATTTTTATGATAGAGCATTATATTTTTCTGTGCCGGTAGAAATAGATGTTTTTAACCGTTATATTAATTGTTTAACTGTTAGATTTTTATAGATTTACAGCGCGTCACATAAAATTTCTCTTACTGCACATCTGATTGTTAAAAAACAAATTCAACAACAAAAACACAATTTTCACCGGTGGAGCCAAATAACTTTGTTATCAGTGGAGAGCCACAAGCTTTTATTCTTAGGTCTCATTCGCTTCACGAATTTGAGTTTTCAATTTGAGCTGAGATGTGACATTTTCTCAGAGTTTTTAACTGTAATAAAAAAAGTTAGATGTGACATTTTCTGATAATTTTTAACTGTAAAAATTTAAAACTAAAAACTTAAATTGATGAAATAAACGAAGCCTTAATTTTCTTTTTATGAAATTTAAATAGTGCCCATCATTTGCAAGTAATTTATAACTATGACTCTATTCAATATTTAAAAATGTTAGTACGTTTATATTAAAAAAATGATGTTTTTAGTGTTCAAGAGTAGAAAATTTCTGAAATCGTCACATTTAACGTGACGTGGTAGTTTAAAATTGTATTATAACACTTGCGTGTAAATTTTTTTAATAGGCTTGCCTATAAGTTTTTTGGGGAGCTTCTTCAATAGGCAAGAACTTGATTTCTAATCGTTGAATCTGATTAAAATCACATTAAATTAAAAAAATATACATAATAAACATATATAACGATTGAAAGTGAAGAACTATCCGTACTTAATTTTTTTTAAACCTACCAGAAAAACTCTTTTTATATATATTTATATATACACACACTAACTACAATATTCTCCTTAAAAATATATATATAGTATAATATTTTTATGGGTCAATCGTCATAGAAACTCATATATAAAAGGAAGGGGAGGCTCATAGGCTTACCCTATCGTGTGGTTCCAATATATACTTTTGTCCTTCCCCTTCCTTCCTCACTTCCCGTTCCTCAAGAAAATACTTAAACCCACCTCAACCCCCACTCTCTCCCCCCCTCCTCACTATACTCATTCTCTCATTTCCTTACCCTTTCACGTCCATTTTTTTTTATAAAAAAAATATTTATAGATACACATGCGCACACATACATGTTGAAATTTATATGTGAATAGAATGTAAATCAAACAACTTGACTATGTTAATTTTTCACGATATCTAATGGCATTTTCTTCCAAAAAAAAAAAAAAAAAAAAAAAAAAAAAAAAAAAAAAAACAACCATTTTAGATACCAATCAGTGATACACATTTGTTAATACAATATATCCATATCGTTCACTTTCACCATCTTCTGTGTTTAAACACACTCCCAAAATATACATATACGGGAAAAAGAAAATGTTGCCGACTGAGTCGCCGCTTATCTGGGAGCCCGAGTCGACAGCGAACTCGTCCTCCAGCTCCAGCCCCAAAACGGCGCCGTACAAAGACGCCGGGAAATCGCGATCGCCCGACCCGGATCAAAAACGGGTCAAGAGACCGAGAGACAACAGTAACAACGGCAGCAGCATTAACAGCGAGCACCCGGTTTATCGGGGGGTCCGAATGCGGACGTGGGGAAGATGGGTGTCCGAAATCCGCGAGCCCCGGAAGAAGAACCGGATCTGGCTCGGAACCTTCTCGACCCCGGAGATGGCGGCGCGTGCTCACGACGTGGCGGCGCTAACCATCAAGGGAGCCTCCGCGATCCTCAACTTCCCCGAACTCGCCGGGTCCTTGCCCCGACCCGACTCCACCTCCCCCCGCGACGTCCAGGCTGCCGCCGCCAAAGCCGCCTCGATGGATCTGCCGCTTCCGGTTCCGGTTCCGATTCCCAGCCCAACGACACCGTCTTCCTCTTCTTCTTCATCGTCGTCGATGGCTGCCACGTCATCGAGCTACGACGTGTCGTCGTCGCCGGAGGAGCTGAGCGAGATAGTGAAGCTGCCGAGTCTGGGGACGAGTTACGAGTCGCCCGAGTCGGGGAGCGAGTTCGTGTTTGTCGACTCGGTGGATTGTGGGACGTGGCTTTATCCTCCTCCGGCGTGGTATAATGAAGGATTTGAGGATTATTATTATCAAATTCAAATGGCAATGCCATTGTCAGAGCCAGAGTGTGCCATTCCCTCTTCTGTTTTTGAGCCTTTTTTGTGGCAACATTAATAAAAAAATAAAAAGAAAAAAGAAAAATTTGGGCTTGTCTAGTTTGTTTGTGTGATTTCTTTCTTCTTTCTTCTTCTTCTTCTTCTTCTTCTTTCTTCTTTTTCTTTTTCTTTTCTTTTACAATTTTTAATGTGAGCCCCTTTCAAAATTTTTTCCTTTCGAAGGGGGGCTGAAATCTAAATACGTTTCTTGGTTCTCAAGTTTGTACTTAGTAGCAACTAGTTTTAGTGTTTTTTTTTTTTTTTTTTTTTCTGCTTTTACTATTATTCCCTCCACACAAAGTGGTTAAATTTTGCATTTTAAATGTCAAATTTCACATTTTTTTTCTTTTCTTTGGAATAATGTGTTAGGGATTAAAATCACAAAGGATAAGCTTCTTTTTGTTTCCAAGGTTGTTTCTTTAGTTGTATTTATCTATCTCCTGTGTGTAAAAATGTGTAATTTAAAGCCATTAATGAAGCTTGTTTCCATGTTTTTGAGCCCTGGTTATGAAATAAATAATAATAATAATAATTTAGGGGGAAAATGGAGGTTCAATTTTCAAGACATTCTTAACACTGATTAGTTAATTCATGGAATTCCTAAACTAATCAAAAATAGAACATGGGTTTTTGCATTTGGCCATTATGTATTCGTTTGACTTTGGAGAAGAAGATTCTAAAAACTGCATTTTGGGCAAACGTGAAGGGAGTTAAAGAAGAAGCACAAAAAATATCGTACGAATCCGTTTTCTCTGACCAAATAATGCAATAACACTTACGTTTGCTGAGGAATGCGAGATCATGACTATATACAAGTTCGTCTTCGTTCACTATAAATTGTCCTCTGTGAGCAAATAAGGTTATCAACCCATTATCCATATATGGCTAATTCACTCAAAGGTTCAAAGTGGTCCAATCCATCTTTAAACTTTTCCCAAACCAAATTTCCAACTTCTAATGAAAGATTTCACATTGTTGGAAACTAAGGAAACAATTTGGTACTGACGGGAAAACATTAAAAAAATAAAATAAAAATAAAAACTTGACTTAATAATTCACTTTAGAACATACAAATCTCTATCTAACCATTATGCATAATCTTCTGCATTATACAATGATAGATGATAATAGTTTTGGACATTTTGCATCATATTTGATAGCGATACATGCACATATAAGATTTTTTTTTTTTTTTTTTTTTTTTGTAATTTAGAAAAAGGGTATTAATTTGGGAAATGTGATAAATTTGTATGGATACAGATGAATCCTACTACTAGTAAGTAGGGAAAACAAGTACGGGTTGTTGTCAAGTTCTTGTGTTGATGTGTTGAGAAGATGGATTTTAGATTCTTGTTTATACAATCATTCCTTTATGCCTGTCTGTTAGGGAAAGCTTATTCCCAATGAAAGTTGCGCCTCAACCACCATATATTTGCAGGATCCTTTTATCTCTGAACTGTAATTATGTATGATCTTCTTCGACTTATAAATCCCTCATTTTATGCCTATAATTTTTCTTTTACTCATACTAAGGTTATTACTGACATCTATGTAGGCTTTATAAAAAAGGGTTTATAAGGGAATTAAGAAATATATAAGGGTTGGTCCTACACCATTGTATTGGCCCCCTGAATAAGGGCTGCTATGGGGTCATTAAAGATTTTGCTTCTTTGTTAGGATCTCCTTGAGGCTCTAAATAGCGGTTGAATTTAATATTAAGAACGCAACAAATTATAACTTTATGAGTTATTATTATTATTATTATTATTATTTGACTTGCAGGGTTTCACAACACTTACGGCTTGATGGCAGAAATTGATCCACGCTCAGCAAATTCTTAGTTAAAGTCGTAGGCCTAGTTCATTTCATAAATTTGAGTTTTCAATTTCAATTTTGTTACAGTAAAAAGCTCTCATAAAAAGTCACATCTCAGCTCAAATTGAAAACTCGAATTTGCGAAATAAACGAGGTCGTAATTGGTTCAATTATTTTAAAAAATAAAATTTATAAAATATTAGAATTATGACTTAAATAAAAAAAGAACAAATAAAATTACATAACGGGCTCTATCTCTAATAAAGAGAGATACAGAAAACTTGACATTGGATTAAGAAGAGACAATCGTTACATCTCTATTTTAGAAGTCTTTTCTTGGCATTTGTAATTAAATTTTTTCTATTTAATGGGGTTGTGTGTTTAACTCATTAACATGCGAGATTTCTCTGTTTCACTAGTAATTTCGATAGATTTTTAAAATGATGCTTGAGGACACCATTTATTTCCTTTTTTTTAAAAAAAAAAAACAGAGAGAAAACAATCAAGAAAAACTTGTTTATTAATTAGCTGGGTGAATTTTATTAAGGTTGTACCAAGAGACGACATAATCCCAAACTCATAGCACCTACTTTTGAGGGCTATAGAGAATGCAAAGCCTCGAATATAAATCAGATAATAATTACCTTGTCCTCCATGATATGTAAGGAAGCTTAAAGTTCCGTTTATTTTATTGATTTAAATTTAAAATTTAAATTTTATTACAGTAAAAAATTTTAAAAAATAATTATATTTAATTTTTTTATTACAATAAAAAATTTTCATATAAAATCACATCTCAACTCAAATTAAAAAATTAAACGGTACCTAAACTAAAACCCATTGGATTCCATTTCAATCTACCGTATATCAATATGTATGTATATGTACCATTAATAAGATGTGACTATCTACGAGTGTGACAATATATGGTAATCAAACAGCAAAGGATAAACAATCTGAAAACGACAAAAGCCAATCCAATTCTACCAATGCCACTTATCCCAATGCCCAAAAGAAAAATGCAAAAAAAAAAAAAAAAAAAAAGTTTTTATATTAAAAAAAAAAAAAAAAAGTTTTAATTTTACATAAGTTGTCATTCATAACGGGAAAAGGAGGGGGGAAAAAAAAAAAAAAGTTCCATCCATGTGTTACTAGCTCAATGAAGCTTTTGTAACTTTTTAAGGCTGTGGTAATTACTTTTTGTCCCTTTCCTCTCTTTAGAACCCAAAATCATTGACATTTAAGAAAAGGAGTTTGGTGAACTCTCAATTTTGAAGGAAATCTTCCATCAATAATAGTTTCACTGTTTTTTCACTGCATAAAGGGTTTAAATTAAATTGGCTTTACCACTTAGGAAGAATAATTTGATTAGAAAATTTTAAAAGTCAAACCTTGATGACCCCATTGCATGGCTGGAGGATGTGAGCTAAGCAAAGCAAATTGAGGATCCACTTCTTTTATTACCATCTTTTGTCTTCTAGGTAAGATTTTTTTTTTTTTTTTCAAGTTTTTATGCGTCATTATTGTTTTTGCAATATATACATTGAATATATTATTTTATGTGGTTGGAAATTGATAGTTCATCAAAGATTTGCAAATAACATTGATTTGATGTCCAATTAAAATCAATGAACCAATTATCGGTAACCCTCCGGTACACGTGTTTGCAAGGACATGCATTATGGGTGAGAATTCTTTGGATATTTTTATCAAGTTTCGTCCGACGTTTTTTTTTTTTTTTTTTTTTTTTAAATTGATATCATATGATATGATTATAATGTGATTTGACTCTTAAAAATTATGTGCTATTGATAAAGTTTTTTTTAATAATACACCCAATAAAATTCGCTTATCAAACTAAGGTCCCGTTTATTTCGCTGATTCGAGTTTAGAATTCGAGTTTTGCTATAGTAAAAAGTTCTCACAAACAGTCACATTTAACTTTTTTGTTACAGTAAAAAACTCACATAAAATCACATCTTAACCTGAATTAAAAACTCGAATCAACGAACTAAACGGGTCCTAAAAGTTCATAATATTTGACGCAACATAAACAGTGACAAACTGTAATTTAAGTTGTTTTTAATCCTTTTCTTATAGTTTTGGGATGTATATTATTATTTGACTAGTAAGTAAATAGGTAATAAAAATTAATGATGCATCTATTTTATTTTTATTTTTTTTATTTTTACAGAAAGTTTAATGTTGCTGCATTATCGATAAATTAATTATTCAGGGTGACAGGAAGGTGCCATTTATCAAATTGCTTAGAAAAATGAGGTTTCAGATTTGCGTTTAGGATTTAAATATTGTTTTTTTGGTGAGTTGTTGTAGTAATCATTCACACGTCCCCTTTAATTACAAAGTTGACCCTTATTATCCAAGGAATTAATTGGGAATCCCATCTTAAGTAATTTGGCAGCTTTTGCATAACTGTGTTTTCCACGTTCCTTGTATATTAGATTCTGATTTTTGGTCTCCCAATCTATGATAAGTACAGTACCAAAACTTAGTACTTATATATTAACCCTTTTCTGATCAATCAATAATAAATCAGTCAATTATTTTTCTAAAACTATATTATTTTTTTATTGATAGCTGTAGCTTTCTTCTCTCTCTCTCTCTCTCTCTCTCTCTCTCTCTCTCAATTTTATTCCCTGCTAAAGGGGGCTAACTGAGCGACCTCAAATTGGACTTTCAGTCCATATCATTCAGAGATATCCTAATACTAGGAATGTATTTTAACCTACCTTAAAGTAAACAAAACCATTTTCTCAAGTAACATTGAAAATTTCAAATAGGTTAAAATGTGTTTGCTTAGTAGACTTAATCATGTGACTAATACAAATAATCTTTGTACTTCACATTCATAACTTAGATGTGAAGTCAACAAATGTACTATTTTTTCCTTTAAAAAATAAATGTACTACTTCTTAAAAAGATAAAAAGTAAATATTTATATAGAAAATTTTGTTTACAAGGTATGAAAAAAGACTTTCTCTGTGGTGAGACCGCGTAAGAAATTTTATTTGTGGAACACTCTATTTTGATCATTATATTATTTTTTTAACGGTCAGATCTACAGAGAGAGCAGAGATATATTGCGCGTTATAAATTTTTAATATAAACATGCGCAAATTTTACCGTTAAAAACTTAATCTAACGATCAAAACAGAGTATTATACTAATGACTTTTTTTTAAGTGTCTCACCGTAAAAACTCTGATAAAAAATACCCAATAAAAAAATTATGATTATAAACCGTTAGATTTTCGTCAACTTTCTTAATAAGTTTGAGGTGATATATGATTCAAAGTTGATGTTTAAACACTTGAATTTGATTGGTAAAAAATTGTACCCTACCTGGAATGGAATCTTCTAGTAGCCTACCACAAAATTTTCCTCCGGTTATATAAATTGAGTCAAATCAATGAGAAAATCATTTTTGTTTTTTAATTAAACATATAAAACCATCGTACACATAAGCCTGGTTAATTAAATCATTATATTCCATAATTGACGGTCAAGATTGGAACAAGACGATCGATCGATCAAACATATATGGGATTCCATTGGCTTGCCCGCTTGCACATGATTCCCTGAAACCTTTGCATGCGATAAACTTGACCAAGCAAAGTTGCTTGCTTTGGTGATAAGATAAGAGAAAAAAAATAAGTAATATTATAATTTGCTCGTGAAAGATTTTGATCTGCAAAAAGCCTAAAAAAAAATTAAAATCCGTGATTATAAAAATAAAATATTATAATGTTATGTTACATATCTCTCATTCCTAGAGTTTCTAGTATGAGATGGTCATTTTATATGAAGGACTGAAAACAAAGCCTAAATACATATCATGATTATTATATAATTTATATTACTAGAAAAATCAAGCACGTGCACGTGCTAACTTTGATAAGGTGATTATATGAATTGATATCAATGAGAAAGTTTAAGGAAAACTATCGCAAAAAAAATTCAAAATAATTAAATAAAAAAAATGGACATCCACAAACAAAGTCAATAAGTCGTATTCGAATGTACTTAGTAAAAAAAAAAAAAAAAACAAATCATATTCGATTATGATAATTTGATAAAAAAATATTTTTTGGCATGAAACTTAAGGTCACGTTTATTGAAAAACATAAAATTTTAAAATCGTAAATCATAGTTATTTTAATGGGGCAGATCAAAAGAGAGGAAAAACTTTATTATTTTCTTTTTTTACTAGTTGTAAAGATCATCTTCAATGCAAATGTTAATGTCAATGCCATATTTGATACTATGTGCAAATGGCATATTTGGTATGTTATTTTTATTTGTACTCAATGCATAATACTAATTTAAATACTAAACCTATATTTTGTCATAATCATTAAGTTTTAAAAGTTATAAACGTAAAGTTTTAATTTTATTATTTAAAAATGTCTATGTTGTAATGATTAATCAATATCAAAATTTGGCATATGTTACTATAGCAAATATTTTATCAGGTATAATATATGCTAAATTTAGCACTAAAAATAGCATTGTATTAAAGGGTGCACTAAGTGCTATTTTAAAAACTCATTTGTACAATTGCACTAATAGGTAACAACACTTGTAAAAGATTAACAAAGACACAAAAAATTAAAAGAAGCAATGCGTCGTTTACACTTAAAAAAAAAAAAAAAAAAAAAAAAAAAAAAAAAAAGAGCAATAAAGCGACAATTGCTCCTGTATTAATTGGACAATGGATATGGATTAGTTAAAAAAAAAAAAAAGAAAACAGAAAAATGATTCGAGTCATGAAAACAAAACAATTAGGAAAGCATATGGAGGAAAAGAGTTTGATGATCATATGGTTAAGGACTCCAGGAAAGCATACGGGAATAACAAATAATTTTGGGTGTATCAATCTTTTTCATTTGTGCCTCGCAGAAACCAAGCAATCAAGATCCTTCGTAATATATAAAGTAAGAACCGATAGAAGGATTGAAAATGAGAAACAACGTTCAAAATGAAGGACAAAAATGGAAAATAAAAATTTAACGATAAAGTGCTTTAAACGCTTTAGTATATAAATAGATATCATGTTACACAACCACTCGCTTAAATTTTATACATTTCTTTTGCATCATATAATTTATTGTGTCAAGCTATAAATTATTCACATCTTTTTTAGAAAAAAGAAAAAGAAAATATCGTATAGAGGGAGATAGAATATTAATTTGTTAACATTGCAAATCTGTGTGGCATCCACATGACAACCCTACCAATTGATAGAATAATAAATCAGATTTTTATTCTATTTGTTTAATTGTTTGGTACACATGACGTACTGGTAGATCAGTTTTTTAACTGTTAGATCGGCATATTTTTTAATTTTATGTGATTTTATGTAGATCTGACGGACTAAAAATTTAACCTATCTGTTAGCGTACCGGAGAAATTCTCTTATTTTTATTAGAAAATGCTTGGGATTGTTTCTACGCATGATTATGCAACGGCCTGTCTTCAATCTCTCATGTAATCCTTCCTATAATTTGCATCGAATATTCCAAACTTGAAATAGTTTATGATTTTATTATTATTATTATTATTATTATTATTATTATTATTATTATTATTATTATTATTATTTCGATGAAAACTTGATTTGCCTATATATTATATATGATCGAAACTTTAAAAAAAAATTTAGGAAAAGATTTTCATTTCATTAAAACAAAATTACATACTCAAACTAGTCGTAAGTGAGCACCACCTACAATAGAATTTGACCCCGAACATTAACTGGATCCACCAGTAAAGACGAATGAAGTACATGAGTGAAAAACAAAAAGACCCGTCTGACACATAAAGATTGAGCGCGATTAAGACTCGTTAGACAAAACTACTATAGTAAATGGATTAACCCAACGAATTGAGACCAAACTCTAAATATTAGAGACAAAAACGACATGACATAGAATCAAATCTAGTCGGATACCATCACCCATGCTATTGATAGTATCAAATATGATTGTTGTCTCATGATTATTGATTTATTGTCTTACATTTGTAATTTCAGTTGCCCTAATTTATCTTTATAAAGGGAGGTGTATTATAAAAATTTTAGCAAAAAAGTTGAGAAATATGCGATTTTCTGTTTAAAACTTCTTTTGGTGAATTCGCGTAGTGATTTTAAAGTGAACGTGGCACTTTTATTAAGAAAAAATCGCTATAAATTTTATTTGTTATTTTTTTTATTCTTACACCTAATAGTATAAAATTAGATTGTCTAATACTCATACTCAATAGACTTAACTAGGCAATGCATCTCTCAAGTAAACAAAAATTGTTATGTAAGGATTAGCACATTTAGGTCTCATTTACTTTGCGGATTCGAATTTTTAATTCGAGCTGAGATGTAACATTTTCTAAGAGCTTTTAACTGTAATATAAAAAATTAGATGTAATATTTTTTGAAAACTTTTAACTGTAAAAATCTAAAATTGAAAACTTAAATCAATAAAATAAACAAACCTTAAACTTTTATATTCCACTATAAAAAATGCTAATTGCTTTTTTGAGTGCAAAATTTAGATTGTCAATTAATCATGTGGACCCTACCGCAAACACGCATAAATAGATGAATGAGATCTTGCACAGTTGCACTCATGCCAAAAGATGGTCAAAAGAAAAACTCAACCTGGCGACCGTATTCCTTGATAACCATAGCATTCATCTATGGCTCTCTCTATCTATCTAGACATATATATAACGCACATTTATCTTCTAAAAAAATTAAAAATAGTAAAAAGTATTATTTGTGTCATTTTATTTAAAAATAAATAATTATAAATAATTATTAATTAATTAGTAAAGAAAAAATAAATAACCACAACAACAAT
The DNA here is from genome assembly GCF_000414095.1 of Morus notabilis. NCBI lineage: Eukaryota > Viridiplantae > Streptophyta > Magnoliopsida > Rosales > Moraceae > Morus > Morus notabilis. The sequence continues at coordinate 280,166 of NW_010360708.1, read as the reverse complement.
TATTTAAAATAATATAAATAATAGGTATCTACAAAATCATGATAAATTATGTATTTTTCTCTACATAAAAAAAGAGCGACCTCATATATCTTAAGATATAAAGAACTAAAATTAAACGATCAAAAAACTCAAATTCCATTTTTTTTAAATCAACACAGGTAAACACCACGTATAAGGGCACATACGTGTCTTGTGCCAATTGCATTTCTTCTAAGGGAAGCATAGAGGTGTCAAAAGGGCCGCGCCGAGCCGGCACGGCCCTTTTGACCCCAGGCTCGTGACAGACTTGGGCCGGGCCAAGCACGACCATGTACAGTACATGGCTGTGTTTGGGTAGGGTTTAAGGGTGTACAGGGTCGTGTTTGGGTCGGGCCTGAGGAGAAACCCTCAAGCCCAGCCCTAGCCTCGACCCTTGTCCATAAGGGTCAGGGCCGAGCCCGGGTCCAGGCCCTTCACGGGCCGGCCCTGGCCCATTTTAACCCGTTGAAGCTCAACGGTCCAATTTATGGTTGTTGAGCATGCATCAGTCGACAGGGGTGGGCGACCGATGGATTACTACTTCTCTGCTACCATTCGACCGGATTGCATTGGATTTGGATTTTGTATCATATTTAATGACAAAAAAAGGAAATATTTCATATTCCCCAAAAAGATGTGATTTTATTGTAATAATATGAATAATTACAAGTAAATGACTGTCTCGTTAAAAACCTTACCAAGTAAAACCCGTGAGGAGATCAGGACAAAACCTTAGCGAAGGAAAAAAGAGTGCAGTGTACAAGGATAATTAAATTACACTGTGGCCGAATTACTTCTAGAAGATTCTGTTATGTCTAAGTTTGAAAAATAGTCTAGATCGTGTATCATCTGTATAATGTTATTTTCGTCTTCTTACATCTTCCCAGTCTTTCACGCACATTAGCCCCTCCAAGATATCTAGGTATATTCTGATCCTCTAATCGTCAAGAATTTAATTACTTGCACTAAATGCTTGCTCTGATGCTATTGTGGACACTGGAGTTGTCAAAATGTCACGTGCTATAATGGATTATGTTAGAAAATGATCTTGCTTGCTCTTCCACCACTGTCAGATGTCTAGTTTGTCGTCATCAATTACAAAATTTGACTCAAATATTTGACAAGTTCTGAAGACGGTCCATGTGTTGATGATGATCCTGATGCTTTCTCTTTTCTCTTTAAGAAGCTCCATGATGAGCCTCGAGGCCCGACATTGCTCTTTGAAGTTGAAGTTGACTGTTGTTGTTGTCATGTTCCGTATTTTTTTTTCATACAACATAAATATATCTTCTAACATTTTCCTTGCATCATCAATGGTTAGTTCCATATCGATAGATAAATTATCTGATGTAGTAGACTTCAAAGATTCTATACCATCTAATTGACATCTAGGATATAAAATTGTCGGTAATGCATATAAAATTGGACAACTGGCCCAATAACTTTAAAATTTTCTTTCCATTTCACTTACAATGGGTGCAAAAAGAGCACTATGCCTATAATAAGCAAGTGTTTCACAAATATTAAATAATTGATGCAAAGTAAGATAAGCAGTAGGATAATACACACCAGAAAATAATTGATGTAGAATACTTTTAAAAATTTTAAAACGTACTCACCAATCTTCCGATATGCATCATAAATAAAATGCTCACCATGCTTAGTGTTCACATATGTAGTTATTATCTGTTGATACGGAATAATAGTTTTTAACATTAAGTAGGTGAAATTTCACCTATGTCGAACATCTGTTGGAAACTTTCTTGGCCTCATCTGGCTATCCGTGCAATATTGTCGAAATTCTTATAGTCGAGCTACCGAACTTGAGATGAAAGATAACGTCTCTCTAATTTTAGTTAGACGATGGGAAATAATTTCAATACCAGCTTGGACTACTAAGTTTATGATATGACATGCACAACGTTGATGAAAAAATTCCCCACCAAAAGGTGGTTTCAAATTTACTTTGAACATGTTGATAGCATCTGTGTTTGCTGATGCATTATCAAAAGTAATGGTTAAAACTTTATCTTCAATGTCATAAAAATTTAAAATTTCTATAATAGTAGAAAAATAACATTTGCATCATGTGGAAAAGGACATAAACAAAAATAAATAATTCGCTTTTGCAAAACCTAATCCTCGTCAACATAATGAGCCATGACACATAAATAACTAGTTTTATTACAACCCTCTCAAAGATTAGATGTGCAAGAGATTGTAGCATTAAAAGACCTAAAATGATGAACAAGCGATTGTCTCATTGCACAAAAAACTTTCATGCAATCAGCTCTAGTTATGTTTCTACTAACCCTTTTAAATTGTGGACAAAATGTAGTCTAAATAAATTCTTCAAATGCTTTATCATCTGTAAAAGACAATGGTAATTCGGCACTAGCTAAAAATTTAGCTTGTGCCTCACGAGCACGTTGTGCATCATATGAAAAATTTTGTAAACCTTGATTTGTGAGTGAAAGTGTTTGTTGGCGGAAGTCCACACCACCACCTTAGTGTAATGGTAGACATACTTTCCAATGTCTATCAAGATGGCATGTACCCCCACCTTTTTTGTTAAAAAAGTATTTTTTACAATATTTACAAATCACAATTTCACCTGTTTTTGGATTTGGTTGTAACTCCTATGTGTAATGTTGCCATGCAGGAGCTGTGCGCGGTCTTTTTTCCCTTACACATTCTTCTGTAACCTCGTTGTGCACCGATTGGTCATCAAGCGGAACATTACCCTCATCAGTGGGGTTGGAGTTGTGCATCAAAATTTCATTACCATAAAATCGTTGATCTCTAAAATCAGGAATATTTGATTTCGCCATTTTCTGTTAAAAAAATAATGTTAACAAAAATATTTATAAATAATAAACAATGTAAATAAATATTAAATAATAAAATATTATACAAAATTAATGAATAGACTACCCTTTTTTTCGGGATGTCTTCAATTTGATTGAAAATTATAAATGAAAGAGATAAGAGAAAGTTAAGAATCCAGAGAGAAAACTAAGAGTCAAAGAGAGAATATGAGAAATAGAGTTACGAGAGCGAGAAGAGTTGAGACTTGAGAGTGATGTACAAGAGTTGAGAATGCTGTGAGGGAGATAGGCGTTTTATAGTGTATTCTATCTTTTAATTTCGCTCTACAACGGATCTATTTTTGACCGTTGAGCAGGAACCGGTCAACCTCAGCGGTTGACCGGTTGAGGTACCACCAGCCCTAGGCAGGGCCGTGCCTGGGCTGTGCCAGGTCCTTCACAAGCCTGAGCCGTGCCTGGGCCGCAGACTGAGAAAATGAGGCCTAACCCTAGCACTTTAGACGTACCGGCCCGGCCCGTAACAATACAAAGCCGAATTATGTTGAATTGCTCACTTTAAGACGGTCCGGCCTAATTGACACCTCTAAAAAAGTGCATATAACTATTTACACACACATAATATATATATATATATACACACACACATATACATAAATAGACTCATACGTGACAAATATTGTCTGGTCTAACGTGTGGTACTTTGTACTGAGACAATGAGGTGTCAGAAGTACGAAAAATAAGTATGGCCATTAAAAGCAGTAAAAGCTAGGTAGTGATCTTATCAAAATTGATGTGATGCAAACTTGTTAGGGCTAGATAATTCCAACCGTATATAGACAGCCCCTCTCCACAAATGTGACTGCCTTAGCTCTGCCACTCGTTTCAGTCGTCATCTTTCATGCATTTATATGAGTGAGTGTTCTTTTATTTGGTGTTAAAATGTGAATGTGTGTGTGTCTATATATATATATATATATGTATATATATAAAATACTCTATATATATATATGTATATATATAAAATACATATGGAGCCCCTAACCATCGAAAGGAGAGTTTCAGTGTGGTCCAACTTGTGATCAACCCTCAATGACTGGAGTTCGTGGGTTTCCTAGTTTGAGGAATTCTTCAATTGTCCATGTCTCATTAAATATTTCATCAAAATGGTAACTAGTCAGTTATAAGTCATTTCTAAACACACAAAATGTAAACATATATATATATATATATATATATGTATGTATACGTTTTAAATAAACGTATTACCTGTGTGTTTCGCAAGAATATCTCTAGGCTGTAGCTCTTATTTGATGGCAGGTTTGGTCTAAAAGTAATCCTTCCCAATCTTATTGAGATATAGATTTTAAAATGTTTTGAGAAAATTAAGTAGTATATCACCAAAATCCGACAACTTTACAGTTATATTATCTAATCTCTCTCTATTGTTGTTGATTTGGAAAAAAAAAATGATATTCTATTATAAACACTCTACAAAAATCATAAGATATTTTTTTATCGAGAGGAAAAAATAATACAGTAAGATATTTTTTTAATAAATTAAGTGATATAAATGTTAACTTTATGTCATTAGATAATAAAAATGTAAAAATTATTATATATTTTTTAAGTGGTACTTTTGTATTCCTCCCTTAATTTTTCTACCTTCAAATTTGGAAGAGAAAAAACCTCTGGACGAATTAGACGAAAATTCCTAGTATCGATTGACATACATGTTTCTTTATGAATAAGACATTCGTGTTCTTAGATTTTAGCTAGTAAATCTACTGCTTATAATTGACTGCCAACGCTCTCCATTATTATTAATTTATTGAGGGGTGCCACTGATTGGGAGTCTACAAATGTATATATATTCCTCTGCAATTGTACACTTACGATGTGGCTTCCTTCGGATACTAACCACACTTATTTGTTTTTTTTGTTTTTTTTTTTTTCCTTTTTCTGATCAGATATTAGCCACGCTTTTATATATTATTCCTGTATTTTGCACATTTTTTTGACTTTACTATATTGGATTATTCTCACGGATATTTCTGAACTTTGAGATTATTTCTACTTTACTCTTTAAACATTAAAAACTCTCACTTTACCTCATAAATTTTAAATTTGTCCCATTCATTCCTTTTGTAAAAATTTATGTTAAAATCAGACGAAAAAAGAGGGAGTTAAGTGTGGACATGTAGTTTTTTTAACAGAAAAATTATGTGACTGCATTACTTTTATTTTATCTGTTTTTAACAGAAATTACAACAGAAATAATTAAGTGAAAATAATTTAAAATTTAGAGGATAAAATAAGCGTTTTCAAAACTCGAGGGTAAATTGAAAATGAGCCTAAAATTTAGGGACACCAGTATAATAATTCTACTCTATGTCTTTTTAGCTAAGGATGGCACTATATTATACCTCCATAGCAAAAACCTTATGTATGGATAGAAAAAAAAACTAAGATCTGTTTTTGTCCTAAACCAATAAAAATAAGAACTATATTTTTGTCACAATAGAAGTCTAGAAGTTTTATGGTCAGAGATTAAGGCCAAGAAAAATTAAAATTGAAATGTAGTAATTTTGAGAACGGTGATTTCCCATATTTTCAACGTTGAGAAAACTTTTGAGCTGGTTATTATATGGATGACCTTCAAAATGTTCTATTCAATGGGTAAATATACTTTTTAGGACACGGAAATTTAACCTAATTCCTCCAAAGAAATGATGATGTCTACACTTCGATTTGGGATTGTTATAAATGCATGTATCAAATTTGGTCACCGCAAACACTTGTGTATTATATTCTTATGTCCTCTCATTTTGTTACATTCAGAAGAATTTTTGGTAGCTGCCTAATTCTGAACCTTGAATATTTATTTGTCGTATTGATCTTCTCTCTTACTGTTACAAAAGTTGTGCTACTCTCTTAGTGGAAATATGATAATCTCTCAACTTTATCAAAATGTGTGTGATTACATAAAAACAATACCAAAAGCAAAAAGAGGAAAGAGATAATTACTTTTTTTGAGCGTATAAGTCTGAAATTTTATTTGTTATTTTTTATTAATATATTTTTTGATTAAATAATTATATTAATTAAAATAGTATTAATCAAGATTAAAATAAGAGGTAAAAGTCTATACTCATACAATCTAAGATAAATTTAGCAATTTGCTCAAAGCGCAAAACCAAAACTAATATCGCAAGGTCCACCAAATTACATGTTTAAAACCAAGATAATTAATTAGTTAAATAACTTCCTAATTATTATCAGTTAATTCCTCCCTTGGTTCATTGGGTTATTTGTATAATCATTACATTGACAAACAAATAAGCAAAAGAGATTAAAAAAAAAAAAAAAGCATAAGGGCTGCTTAGGTGGTGCCTAATATATATAATTAAGTAATTTGTGAATTCTCAAAAAATAATCAAGTAAATTGTGTCGTTTTCTAATTACACTTAAAGATTTTCAGTTTTTTTTTTTTAATCGAATAACTTTTGCCTCCTCTTTTGAAAAAAAAAAATGTTATTGGACATGATCAATTGTAGGATCAGGAGCTGAGATATCGACGTAAAGCAAGAAATTAATGTGAAAGATGTATATATCATAAATTATGGAACCCATGTCTAATGTCTTAAATATATGGCATGTTGTATGAAGTTTTTGGTATGATTTTCAGACAAAAAACAAATACCGTAATTATCTTCTGGCCCACCTCGATAATATGTATTTGCATGGACAAAAACATGTCATAAACACATCTATTGATCAGACTCTGTATTACATACACGTTGTTTTAATGTAATAAAGGAGGAGCAACATTTCCTATATTTTTTTTTTAATATTGCCTCTAAATTTTATGATAATTTAACTTCAAATATGATTCAGTTTAAATGACGTATAAATTACTACGTTAAAAAAGTGATTAAAATTAATTTGATGAACATATTTTGACATTGTACATAGCTAGCAAACAAAAATATGATAAACAAGACTTATTTATTTATTTTTAGATGCAAAACAAAACTTACATATATGCAGTAACTTTGATTCATGCACACACCATGCCTAAGACTTTAAGGCAGAAATATAATAATAATTAATTATAATAATTATTAGTGTTAGTAGTATTAGCAACAGCAGCCATAATTTTTTATTTATTATTGCGTTATTTCTTATGTTCTTATGTCCTAACATGATATTTCATTATTTTGTTTTCTTATAAAAAAAAGGTGTGTTAATTTGTTTATAATGTTTTATGTGTTGAGCGGTCTTTTTCAATAGTCTCGGCACTCGTATTCATCTTTATGTCTCATTTTGTTTTTATTGGTGGATCTAATTTTTATCTGCAGTCGAATACCCTTATATTTGTGGTCATTCACGAATATTTTAGAGTATGTATTGACTTAATTATTAAATTAAATTTCTTCATTCAAAAAAAATATATATATATTGCAGCAGAATTCCTAAAAAAAAAATATTGCAGTAGAATAATTAAGTAAAAATGATACTTTTTTTTTTTTTTTTTTTTTTTTTACGGACGATCATGTATCGCGTGTGGCACGAACTACATCTTTTATAAGGAAAAAGAAAAATAGTGATGTCCTCATGTCTTCAGTTCAACACTATTTTGAATCTATTCTGACCATATAACAATTATGATGTAAATAATACCCATCGACATTTCTCAAATGCATAACTTGATTATTTGAGAGGCTATGTGCATAGACTAAAAATTAAGAGTCTGTTTAGTTCGTTGATTCTAATTTTTAATTCGAGTTGAGATGTGATTTTATGTGAAAATTTTTTACTGTAATAAAAAAGTTAGATGTGACTGTTTCTGAGAGATTTTTACTGTAATAAAATTTGAATTTTAAACTCAAATCGGTGAAATGAATGGAAGCTTAAAATTTGACATTGACGGTGGTGAGAATTATGAGCGGTCGTCGTTTGCTGCTATACCCTCATCACAGGTGTTTAATAAAATACAGATGATAAAATGATGGCATATTCCAAAATAGGAATGTGATAATAATCATACATTGATTTTTACCATAAAGGTGTAAAACAACCCCCAACTTTATCCTACAAGGCTACGAACGATAGAAAAGCAAGATTAAGTACAATTATGAGGCGATTAGCAAAAAAAAATAAAAATGGTACAATGATTAGGCATTATAATTGAGAAATCCTAGTCAAAGAAACATGATCTCACAAAGGCCACAATTGCACAATATTTTTCCCTTCGTAACATTTTTCATGAATAATCTATTTAGCAAAGCAAAAGTTGACGCAGGATTGACGTGCGCAACTATTATCTCAAAAATTACAACTAATCAAAGAGACATAACAAAATTCTTTAAAACGATCAAATTTGGAGTCCAACCCAAGCACTTCTTATTTAGACCCGTAGTTCGAAGCGTCTTTTATGAATCTATGGAAACACCTAATGAACGGCCTCAGACACTTCTTCGATATCTAAGCCACTAAAAGACGCAATTAATAGAAGGAGCACAATTAATTTTTTTAAACAACACTCAGGACCAGCCTTAAGAATCCCAAGCACTACATTGTTTGCGCGCTTACTTCAACGAGTAGCTTACGAATCCATGGCCGCATCCGACGAATTGGCTCAAGGCAGAGACTTCTCCGAGGTCAAACCACTTTTCGAGTTTAAGTATGTTTATGCATGAAAAGTAGTTAACCAGATAATGATGGGATTCTGATTCAGAACCACTGTTTGTAAAAAAAAGTGGTTTTGATTTGATTCACCTAAAATCAGTGTTTAGTTATGATGGTTCTAATTCAAGATTTGAACCCTGATGTGATGTTTTAAACCATGAATCACTCATGATTTTAAAATCACCCCCTGATTTTAGGTGGTTTAAACTCTTGATTCTAGTTTTGATTTCAGAACCATGATTTGGACCTAAAATCATGAATCATGATTCTAGTTCTAAAATTAAAATTAAAATCACCTTAATTTAAACTCTCATACCAAATGAACCTTTAATCTAATTAAGGTAAGTGTCCATGGGAATTGGGGCAATGTTGATAATGCATGCGCATTAATTATCATCTACAGTTAATTAACACTTCTGATTACAAAGTTATGGTTTTGGATTAACTGAAGCGTACGGCTTTTATGATTATACATCAACATATGCGAGAAAAGACCATAAGGGTGCTTTTTTTGAATGAGCTGTTGCTCTCTAATTAACTCCTTTTTATCTCCAGGCTGCTTGCTAGCTTTTTCTCAAGCCATTGCCGTGGGCCCAGCTAGCTTTCTTTCTTTTATTAAAAATCCCACGTTCTTCCATCCGATATGAAGAACATGACAAAATAGAAAGTGTTATTAAAGTGGAATCACAATTATAAAAGTAAGGGGTAAAGAATATTTGGGGCCAAAAAAAAAAAAAAAAAAAAATTAACATAAGCAAACAAAAAAATATATCGATTACTTGAACTTTTTGTTTTAAACCAAATAGGCATGAGAACTTTTTGTTTTAAGCCAAATAGGCATGAGACACTTATAAAAGAAAGACTGTTATTGCACTTGAGTGAAAATAAATTATATACATTTATCAAAGCTATTACATCATTGGTCAAATTTTGTATACTAAGACACCAATTTAATCTCAATTTTTTTTAATCAATTGTGAGTTATCATTTTTCAATCAATGGCTGCTAAAAGATTGTCCAAATTGCATTTTTCAATAAAATATGTCAGTTCAAAATTGATATTAGAATTGGTATCCTAATGTTTTTTTTTTTTTTTTTTTTTTTTACATAAAAAACTAGTGTTAATAAAAAAAATGTATGTATATATATATATATATATATCATCAATCATGATTCAGGTAAAAAACACACAAGCATTTTTGGTACGTAATACACTCTTATAAATTATAATACACGCTTTATTAAGAGTATTCTTATTCATCCTCATGAGATTAAAATTGTAGGCTTTATTTACTTTGTAAATTCGAGTTTTCAATGTAAGTTGATATGTGACTTTATGTGAGAACTTTTAATTATAGCGAAAAAAATTAGATGTGACTTTTTGTGATCTTTTAACTGTAGCAAAACTTATTAGGAAATATTATTGTAATATATGTAATTGATTTCCTTAGTTGACTTTCTTAAGTTAGTATGGGTCAGATCCCAATATAGATGGATCACAGTTTATTAGCCTTAGAAAATGCAGTAATTGATCCCTTGTATATGGCTATATATTTTTTGTACACTATTCTTTGATAATACACACGAAAAAGCAATTCAATCATATTCTTCTGTTCTTTCTTTTTTACATGGTATCAAGAGCACTTTTTTATAATTGAAAACTTAAATCTCTTAAATGAATGAGGCCTTAAACTCAAGTTAATGAACAATTATTTTTCTATTCTTAAAAACGTTATAACATTTTCGTTTTAATTCCGATCGAAATGATTTTTTTTCGATGCGTTCACAACGAAGAGTCGAATAAAACTCTACTCATATACCTTATTAAAATTTTCAATCACCATTGAGTTTTTATTAAAATACTATTTAAATACAAATTTAAATTTTGACTCACTCAAACATAAACTCAAATTCTCAATTCAAACCATAACTTAAAATGTGCACATCTAAACACAAACTTAAATAAAATCGCAACTCAAACCATACTCAAATACACTTTAACTCAAATTAAGATATGAACTCAAGTAACCATAATTCAAAAAATACAAATGAATAAATCCTAAATCTCGCTACTCATATGAGGTGCGACCCACTAAGTAAGTAAGTGGGACTTTGTGAGTGATGGAGTTTTATAACACAGAAAACTATTTTTGTTTTATTAATCATACATGCGTACATCGTTATTGTCGGCAACTTCCTGAAAATGTTTGGTGATTAATCTATCCAGCACGTATTGTTTCCACAAAAGGAAATATATGTGTGTGTGTAACAAACTTCAAAGTACATTAATGCAATCTGCATTTTACTCAAAAAATAATAATAATAATATTGCAATATGCACGAAGTAAGGTAGTAATTCGTGTCACGTGTCGTGTTCGTGTCGTATTTTGATTGTTTCTTTCTAAATTTACAGTCAACCTGAACACGACCCGTGATACGAAATTTTTTAAAAATCGCAACACGAACACGACACGACCACTTTACGAATTGACACGACACGACTCAAAAATGACTCGTTACACAAATTTGACCCGTGAACCCGAAATTGACACGAAAATTATATACTTTTATTTAGTTTTTTACATATTAAAAATAACTTAAAATTCATAACACACTAAATTACAATAACATCCATTGAAATTAAACAAATAATAATATAAAATTGTGAGTATAACTATCATGATATCACAAGTTCATAATAAAATTTAAAATATAAAATGAAAAATATATGTATTTTTTAATTTTTTACGAGTTTCGTGTCGTGTTCGGGTTAGGCAGGTCCAATTCAAAATTGACCCGTGTTTTTCATGTCAATTTCAGGTTGATCTAATTTTGACCAAAACTTTTTTTTCTCAACCTTAATCCATAAAATTCGTGTCATTTTCAAAACGTGTCGTCGTATCGTGATCCATATTAGAGCATTTAAAGTTAATGTTTTACAGTCGTAAATTACACTCATTTTACACTATAAAAATTATATATATATATGATCAGACAAATCTCGGGGGAAAAAAAAAGAGTGATCACGTGAGTCACGTGCATCTACTCCTCCTCCACACTGGTTTTGGTGAAGCCGCGGCGTCGGCGGCGGAGGAACCGTGTTCGAGGCGAGGCTTTCACTTTCCAGTACTTTTTGCAGGTGATGACTGGTGACGGTGGTGGGTCACAGGAGGGAAATACAGTCCAAATAAATAATAATAATAATTATAAAAAATTAGAAATATGAGAGACGGGGACCAATTCACTGCGACTGTCGGCATGCGGAGGTCACTGCACGTGCACTCCGTCAACGCCTCTTAGATTACAGTCTACAGACTCCGTTCTGCTGGGAAGATCCACTTGCCCCGAGGCTGGGCTGAGCTAAAAACAAAACAAAAAAGAGAAAAGAAAGGAAAAAGTTGGTGGGTCCCACTTGTTTTTTTTTTTTTTTTTTTCTTTTTCCACCCCTGCTATCTTTTTTTACAATTTTTCAAGGTTTGCGGCGGTTCCAGCCGAAAAAGGTCAAACAGTGGAGACAGATCAGAGAAGGAGAAAAAATCTAGGGAGAATTTGACAAAATTTTGACCTTTTGATTCAGCCCAAAAAACATTAAAAAATAAAAAATATGATTCTTTTTAAGTTGGGAAATTTAAATCAGGATGCATTTTAATGAGAGATATGAAGATGTATAATATTTTTTTTTAGTATTATAGAAGCTTTTTGAGAGCTTTTGTAGTAGCATTAGAAAAAATAAATTAGTATAATTTTTTTATTTTTAATCATTAAATTTGTACTAAAAATTATCTGTTTTACATATTTTTTTTAATTTTATGTGTTTTTAACCTAATTCAAGGGATAAAAATTGATACTTTCAATAGGTCAAGCCTACGGAAAAAAACTCTCAAATTTTTTTATGATCGCAAAGTTTTAGAGCAAAGACATAAAACTAAAGATGAATTAAGAGAGTGATTCTTAAAATTATTTTTTAAAAAAATATTTATATATATTTTTAGAAAATCTCCTTTACTTGAGAGACATACAAATTTATACCTTTTTTTTAAAAAAAAACTATAAGATTTTTGTCTTCATTTTTTTAAAATTATGTTTAGCTAGAGAAGTGGAGCATCATAAAAAAGGTCAAAAACTAAATAAGTGAATTAAGACCATTTATAATTCAAATGATAACCCTAATTATATGTTTAACATTAAAAAGTATGATATGATATGTTATTTTCATTTGTGTTTCAGTGTATGATGTTATTTAAAATGTTAATTTTTTTTTTTCATAATCATTAAGTTTTGAAAGTAGTAAAGTAAACTTTTATTTTTAAAATAATTTCAAAATACAAAAGTTGCAATGATTATATGAAAAAAGTAAACATTACAATTCATAGAAATCAAATGTTAAATTTATCATATGTTATACTTAAAGCATCAGAACTGTAATGCTATAATTGATGTGTCAATTGTAAAGCATTTGAGTGCAAAAAATATTCTCCAATGCGATGCTATTTGTTGTGCTAAATTTTCTATATGTGTTATACTTTGTGGTAAATTTCTCACTAAGTATAGCATATGAGAACTGCATCACGTGATTGCTAATGATTGAAATATTTACCTTTTCATGTAATCATTGTAACTTTTGCATTATCTAATTATATTAAACATAAAAATTTATTTTTACAACTTTCTAAGCTTACTAATTATGTAAAAAAGTAGATTTAGCATTTTAAATAGCATTATGCATTGGAGCAAAAATGAAAATAACATACTATATCACACTTTTTTATGGTAAATATACAATTGGTATTAGCGTTTACATTGGAGATAGTCTTAGAGGGAAACTTGACACAAAGTATAGCATATGACAAATTTAGCACAACAAATAACATTGTAAATGGAAAGTATTTTTTACATTTAGGGGAAACGAGACAAATACCCCTTAAAAGTGTATGAGTTTGGATTTTTACCCCTTACTCTTGATTAATAACATTTTTAATCAAATAATTATACTAGTAAAAGGGTATTAATCAAGAATGAGGGGTAAAAATTCAGACTCGTGCATTCTTAAGGGTAAATTCTACAATTTTCTATTACAAATTTTAAATACTAAATTTGTAATTAACACATCAATTATAGCTTGCATTGGAGATGCTTTAAGGGGGTAAATATCTTAGGAGAAAAGGAGACAAATACCCCTTAAAGTGCATGAGTCTAGATTTTTAGTCATTACTCTTGATTAATATTCTTTTTAATCGAATAATTATATTAACAAAAAGGTATTAATTACGAGTAAGGTAAAAACTAAGAATCATACACTAAATTTTTACTTGAGAATCATATGATATCCCTTAGTTTGCTCTCTCTCTCTCTCTATTTCTTGGTTGGGCCTAATTTGGGTTTAATTGGTGCGAATAGGTCTCGCGCTTTGAGAATATATAACAGTAATGAATGGAGAATTTTTTCTTAAGAGTATATGAGTCTGGACCTTTACCATTTATTATTGATAAATACCATTTTGTTAGTATAATTATTTGACTAAAAAAGTTATAAATCAAAAGTAAAAGATAAAAATACAATTTTAAAGAATATTTGTTAAACCCTTGAGTCTTTGTTAATGTAATCCCTTTCATGGACTACAAAAATAGAGTTTCGCATCAAAAGTAACTAGGATAGTCCAACCATTGTATGGAAAATTAGAAATGTTAACATAGTACAAAGTAAAAACTACTTGCTACCTATACTAATAAATATGATAAAATAATATATGAATATGACAAATAAGAAGAAACTATAAAAGTTTTTTCTTTCGTTTTTTGCTCCCAATAATAAACAAAAGTTTGACAAGGAAATAAAGTAGCCACTGAATAATTCTTTCAATTTATTAGGGATTTGGGATTGGAGAATGTATTTTTCCACTAAATAAGTACGATCTTAATCAGCAAAGCATAATGATTATAACTTTTGTCCACTTAAAACAATCCGTTGCGGCAATGGGACCAATATTTCTTTTTCCAAAATTTGTCTTCCCGTTGGCAGACTAAATAATTTTGTCAAGAAAAATATCCTTTTACCTAATCCCCTTCCATGTTTGCATGGAAGCTGCCTAATTGGTATGAGAAAAGAAAAATGCTTACAAAAAACATTCATATCAAACATTATTTCTCTTTTTTGGACGGCTAATATATATATATATATATATACCGAACTATTTTCCATACATGCAATCATGATTTTCATTGGGACAATAATGAGAGACAGGCAGTAATATATAAAGAAAGATTCCGATACATGCATGCTAAATAGAAAGGAGGGGCCATATATATTAACACGATGAAATAGCCTGGTTGAAAAGTGCATTTTGTCTATTTAGTGGAGAAAATTAAAATGTGTCGGAAAAAACGAAAAAAAAAAAAAAAGTAAAGAAAAGGAACTATTATATATTCTCCAATGTATATATTATATCTTTTTTTATTTTTTTTATTTTTTTTCAGTGCATGGCTCATCTCGGTTGACCATAACAGATCGACAAACATCACTATTGACAAATTTGGTGTTCTTATTTTCAACCAAGAATGATGTGGACGCCTTATGCTGTTAAAAAGTTCTCGTCAAGTATCTAGTTCCATAATTTCTAATAAGTCGACGCCAACCATCTCAAAAAGTTTACACAATAATTATAAAAGTTGTGACCACACTTTTTTTTTTTTTTTTTGGGTTTCATTTTTGTTATATGTAATGTTCTAATAATTAATAATGTTTTTAAGATAATCATATTTCCTTTATGATCCTAACATTAATGAATTACGAGTATTCAATACCTAATATAACATAACAATTTTTTTTTTTTTTTTAAAGGAACATAACTTATAAGTCATAACATAAGCAAATAAAAACTCTGATCCTTAGTGAGTATTTATGAATTTTTTTCGTGACTTTGGAATTTTGAATTAAACTATGGCAACAATAGTCTTCAAGCTTTTTCCTTTTTCTATACTTTTATTTTATTTTATTTTTTTCAGCAGAGTTGAAGTTGGGTCAAGAAGGCTTTGATGGGCCGGGAACACCTACCATATTTATTCTTGGGCCCCATTAAATTCCCCACTCTTTCAATTATTGATCATCTAGGGGTAGACCAAGAAGTTCCCCACAGAGAAATTTAAAAGAAATAAAAAAAAAACATTATATACTAGCAATAAAACACCAAGAAGATTGTAGAAAATAGACGACCACCAATTCCAAAGGGCCCCACTTGACGCACCAACAAGATTTTGCCGACCAACACAAGATCAAAATCCTGTGATCAAAACAACATGGGCTGTGAGCCGTCAAATCAAGCGTTAGCGTTGGTCACATCAAGCTGTGAAGTACTTTTGTTCTTGTCTCAAGGTAAGATTTCTCATTGTCAAAAGAAAAAAAAAATCCTTTTGCGATGGAGCCTTTACCGATAGGTCTCTGTGTAATTATTAAGGGGATGTTTAATTTATAAATTTAAAATTATTTTTATTTTATATGTATTTTTTGTGAAAAAAATATTATAATGAATCATGAATAATAATTTAAATTATAACACAAATTTCTTTTTTAAACGCATTATAAATTTTATAAAAATCACGTTAAAATAAAAAAAAATACGCAAAATATATATTTAGTGGTTAAAAATAAATATAACTCATCTTTTTCAAATCCTATCAAAGAAACCTCCCAAAAAAATATTCCAACCTACAAACAATGTGATTGGCCGACGTGACAGTGAAAAAGTTTGGGCGGTGTTGTGGGGTTATCGTGAGGAAGCAGCGTAGGGGCCTCAAGGATTTTGCGGCGTCTAGTCTTCCGTAGTGACCCCTACATTACAACCAAAATCAAAGCACATTTCGAAGGACAAATTTTTAATTTTCCTCAAAAAAAAAAAAAAAAAAAAAAAAAAAAAAAAAAGCTTTAAGTAGGCAAGAAAATCCACTCGAAAGATTCGGTTTCCTTGAGAGAGCCCTTTTCTTTGTTTCCCACTTAGAGATGGCAATGGGACGAGCGGGCGAGATGGGTATTGCTTCTGTTTTTCATACTCACCTCCGTACCTGTTTGATTTAAAGCGGGATTGAATTCTATTCATTTACCCATTAAGAATTTAAAAATGCTTACAAAATTATTAAACTTCAAAGAAAATTTCATTAAATTAATTAAAAAATAAATAACACAACTATTAATATATCATAAAAAATAAATTGAAATCTTAATGTCAAATCTAAACTCTAACAATACCCGCCGGTAGTCATATTCGTGAGTAAAATTGGCATTCCTATCCCCACTTACTTGTTTGTAATAATTTCTTCGATTAATACGAAAATGATACCGCTTTTTGTGTTCATGTTTTTTTTTTTTTAGGGTAAATGTGTTCCTGTTTTAAAATATCCATACCAAATTTTTCAGCTTTTGTCTTTTTATATTTTTTTTTTCTTTTTCTTTTAAAAGTCATGTTAATATCACACATCATTTTCTTATCTAGAAAGATAAACCGTAACTATCCTAAGGATATCACTAATACACAAAAGTTTAAGTCTCCTCATCAACACATATAACGCACGTGACATATCTTCCTTGGTAGACAATAATGCAAGGACACAAGTACCACCTTGCAATAATTCAAAATATGATTCGTTTTTTTTTCTTTTTTTCTTTTGGCACTTTTATGTCTTAAATTTTGACTAGGAGCGTTTGTTTCGTATATTCGTCACTGATTTTGAATCATGATTCATGGTTCTTGACAGTGTTTTTTCTCACAAAAAATACACGTAAAACAAGAATGATTCTGAATCACAATTCTGAATACATAAACCAAACATCCTCTAAAATTGATAAGTTGTCTATTGAAATTTTATTATGACAAATTACCTCTTGAATTCAGTAAAATATTGTAGAGTGCATCTAAATTGATGAATGACGTTGAATCATGCGCACAATATAACATGCTCAATTTCAATATCTTCTTTCAAACAAGCTCATCTTATCATATACAAGGGCATTATCGTCTAAAAGTTTTTACTCTGCAACAAGTTTATTAGATGGTACGTAACTTAATAAATCCTGAAAGGTATTCATCAAAGGTTCAAGAAGTGGAGCAAAATGCCTTGAATACCCTATCTGAAAAATTGAAAATGCAACCTTATGTCCCCTCAAATTTTTGTTTTAGTTATTAGCCTTAAAAATTAATGGCTTCATCAGTGACTATACAATTAGGATATTTTATCAACAACAACAAAAGAAAGTCAGCAAATCAGTTAAAGAAACGTAGAGTCCTAGATTGAAATTGGAGTTCAGTCACAGTAAATAGGTTTGGCTTGTCAGCTATAGGAGGGTTACAATAAGCTCAAAAAAAAAAAAAAAAAAAAAAAAAAAAAAAAAAAAAAAAAAAAACATACATTTGAATTGTAGTTAAAACTAACGAAAAAAACGTGATCTAGTAGTTAAAACCATCAACATTGATATATAATCTGCATATGGGCATTGTTCATTTTCATGTCGTTGCAAAGATGCCATCTGAGATGCCTGAAGAAACTGCTGTATGATTTTTATTGCCACATGTTTGTGGGTTTTGTTTTGAATGTGGCAGATTGAGCTCTGGATTAATGCAGTGCACACAATTCTATGAACAGCGACGCCACAAGCATGGACAAAGGAAATAACGAGGGCTGGCCCATCACCAACTTTCTTGACCCATCATCACCTTCTCTAGTTCCATTCTAGACATAACATGAGGCTGGCCATGTTCATTTCGCTGATTCGAGTTTAAAATTTAAATTTTATTACAGAAAAAAGCTGTCATAAATAATCACATCTAATTTTTTTACTACAGTAAAAAGCTCTCACATAAAATTACATCTCAACTCGAATCAGCGAAATAGTCTGTCTTATTCGAGTTTTTAATTTAAATTGAGACGTGATTTTATGTGAGAGTTTTTTAATGTAACAAAAAAATTAGATGTGACTGTTTCTGAGAGCTTTTTACTGTAACAAAACTCAAATTCTAAATTCGAATCGGTGAAATGAACGGGGCTTAAGGTGACGTTTGTTTTAAGGGTTCTGTCTGATTTAGGATTATAATTTTTAGTTCTAATATAATGTTTTTCTCTTAAAAAAATTTGAATTATAAAAATCAGAATCACGAACCATGATTTTGAACACATGAACCAAACGTCACTTAATTCACATAAAAAATTTAAAAAAAAAAAAAAAAAAGAAGTTTAAAAGCACCACTGCACAAGTATGTTAGTATCAAGAATGGGGAGCCTTTCTATTGTGGAGATACCCTATTGAAAAATTAATTCAACGTAAAAATAATAAAAAAGAATGCAAAACTAGCAAAATTTGATAGCGTTTAAACTAGTACCTTAAGATAATTTTTTTTTTTTTAATACTCTATCAAAGAGTTCTCATAGAAAATCGAATATCATGTGTTGCCTTTAAACCTTGATTGGAGTTTAATAGTTTGAGCATGGCTGCGACTAGTGAACTTCCTTAAAAGTTGAACTAAAGACAAAGTTTATGGCAAAAAAAAAAAAAAAAAAGATTTTATAGACTAATTACTATAGAAAATGGCTCTCTATTCTTAGTATAAATTTTTGTATTATACAAAGGCGAGCTTCGAATACTAAATTGCCAATGTATTTCTCATGTTCCTTTTTCTATGAGTGTGGCTATGGCGTATTGATTTTTGTATAAAATTTTAGTTCGAGTCGGCAAGTGTTCATGGCGGAAATAAAAAGTAAAAAGCACTTTCAAAGAAAACTGTAAAGTGAGAGTGGGGTCAACGTAGATGATGTAACAGGCTGACCTGCTGAAACAGAAAGAAAAAGACCACTGCAAATAAATGTTGGTTGAATTTGACTAACGCACGAGAGACAGAGGAGAGAGAGACGAAACAAGCTTTTTTGACTTGTTTAAAGCCAGCTAATTCTAGCCGACTGTTCATTTTAACGCTCGGTTTGAGTAAATTTTTTTAAAAAACAGTGATATTTAAATTTGTTATTATAATAAAAAAATTTAATTTAAATTAAAAATTTGAATGAGCGAAATTTTTTTAAAAAATAGTAGAAAATAGTCTAATATAAAAAATTTAAAAAAATATATAGGCTAATTTTTAGTTATAGAAATTAATAGGTCATAACTTGTCAAGTTATAGTTCATAACCAGATAAGTTATGGACAAACTTATTAAGTTATGGTTCATAGCCAGACAAGTTATGGACAAAAACCGTGAATTATAGACAATAACTTGTCAAATTATGATTTATAACTGGACAAGTTATGGACGAATATAGTAATGTAACCTATTTATTAATTTATGTAAATTATTAGCCTATTAATTTTAATTCATCTCATAGTCTATTTCCCTCTCTCTCCCAACTTTTTTTACTTTCTGGGCTTTGCTGATATTAACCATGTACTAGCCCAGTCCAACGGCCCAAATTAATAGCACTAATAAGTGGGCGTCATCTGGGCTTAAAATGAATACAGGAGCTTAACTGAAAAGTTTCTACAACGAACAAAGAATTGGTTTGTAGTTAGAAGGGCACATAATTCCAGGGAAAAAATAAAATGTGACACAAAGAACAAAAATGAATGAATATGAGCACTTGAAAGTTTGAAACTATTATGTTCTTACGGGTAATTACTAAAATGCAATAGCGCAAAACAGTTGTGAAATGTCAAGACAATTTTAAGCACTTTGTTTTGAAACGCTTGCACAGGTTTTGCTCAGGAATAACGAGAAGAAACTGGTTTTTTTTTTGTCCTTTTTTTTTTTTTTGTTTCTATTTATCTCCCGTCCCATTTTTCTAATTAGAAACCAACAACTCTCTTTTCTAGAACGTCAAAAGGAATGTTGTTCGATAAAATGACCGTCGATATATAAGCGGAAAGCTATGTTAGGTTGGTCTCGTTCTTTTCGCTGATTCGAGTTTAGAATTCGAGTTTTGCTACAGTAAAAAACTCTCAGAAACAGTCACATCTAACTTTTTTGCTACAATAAAAAGCTCTCACACAATATCACATCTCAACTCGAATTAGCAAACTGAACGGGTTCAAGAATTCCACGCGAATTGAACATTGGCACCATAAGCGTATTATTCTAGAAACTACACGTCGTTTTAACGACATATATATCAATGCTTACTGTCGCTTCCAAACATTCACATACAGTAAAATCTCTGTAAATGAATATTGTTGGTACTAGAAAAAAATATTATTTTAAAGAGGTTATTTATTTATCGATAAATGAATAATTTATTAATTTATCGGTAAATGTACTTTTTCTTTTACTAAGATTTATGCATGAGTTATACATGACAAAGATAATGGTACGTGGTAAAATAATTAATATGTGTACATGAAGAATTGCAAAAGTTATCATGTACATTATGGAAAAAAAAATTAATTGTTGTCATGTTCATGCATAGAAGCCTAAAATTGATGTATACTGTATGGTATAGAAATGCAATAGATGTTGAGCACCTTCTGAATTATCATAGTGAAAATGATGCATTGATGAAATCACCTACTGATGAGGAGATTGTTCAGGGGATAATGGATAAGCCTACTCGTGATGAGCAAGAAAATGGGAACAGCGGCTTAAGCCATTAGGTGTAGGAGCTTTCCAGAGGTGGAATCTTCTAGTTCTTTCTATTTGACCCGAAACCGATCGATCTAGCCATGAGCAGATTGAAGAGAGCTGTAACAGGCCTTGGAGGACCGAACCCACGTATGTGGCAAAATACGGGGATGACTTGTGGCTAGGGGTGAAAGGCCAACCAAAATCGGATATAGCTGGTTTTCCGCGAAATCTATTTCAGTAGAGCATATGATGTCGATGGCCTGAGCTAAATGTTTCTCCAAAAGAAGCGTTTCAAGCAATAATAACCTTAAATAACTACTTGCTACAACATGAAAAATATATATTAGATGTAGTGCACGCTTTGTAACAAATTAAAGACGAGGTTGAGTTCAATTTTGGTACAAAGGAAAAATAAATAACTTTAGATGCATATTTTGTAAAAGAGTTGAATCAAGAAAATATAAGTTGTCAAGAAAAAACTCTTTGATATTATGAATTATATATGTTTTTTTTTGTCAATTATTAATTTATATTTTCGTTGGGCCCTAAAGGATTTGGAAAAAAAAATTATTATCTTACGCATTATGCGAGATTATTAATTTAGAATATTGGTCCGAGACCGGAAGTTTTTACTATTTAAGTGAGGTTATTAATTTATCGAGGTTTTACTGTATATTAATATTGGTACCGGAGGAGTTTGAGGAGATTGCAGGCTGGATCCTGTATTGTATATAAAAAAATAAAAAATAAAAAATGCTTCCACATGTGTGAAAAACTACATGCCGTTTGTTTTTGGGATCATTTTGTCGTTTTTTTTTTTTTTTTTTTTTTAGGTAGTTTATAAGAGAATTTTACGCCTGTTTTTGTTTTATATAAAAGGCGTGTCACTTTCAATTCTCATAATTGAGGTTTGTTTTTTTGCTAGAACACATTTTCAGGTTTTTTATAAGATAATAATAATCTGCTCTCGGTTAGATTAGGAATGGCATGAAGTGCGTATGTACATGCTGTCGTTTGGATTAGAACGACATGTCGTTTACACTATGTTCATGTCTTTTGGAGACATTTTGCTTCTCATGTTTAACGTTTTCCACTTTCCTGACGTTGGTTTCTATTTGAAACGACGTGTCATTTGTCCTTTAAAGTAGTGTTGATCTCATAAACGACGTGTCGTTAGTTTTTTAAATTTGCTTTTTTACCACTAAGATGACACGTCCTTTGTAGTTCAACAACTGTCGTCTTTCATTTATAAATTAGTCCTTTATTGTTCTGGCTTTTTTTTTTTGGTCAACTTTTACTTCTATTGGTCATATTGAACAATTATTAGATATGTTGCTTCGTAGTGAAAAAAAGAAAAATGAGTAAGATATCAAGGAGTAAATCTTTAAACCATTGTTTTGATGATAAAAATAAATTATATTAAACATGAAGCTTACGGTGCGTCTGGAACTAATTTTAAAATAATTTTATTTTTTATATGAAAATGAAAATGAAAACGTTTTCAATCTCAAACATAAATCATTTTTAAAAATGTGTTTGGTAGTTTTATTAAGAGATTATTTTCAGTGTAAATAAAATCATTAATGTCTCTCTTTCTCTCTTTCTGCTCAATAGAAGAGAAAACGAAAACAAAAAATGAAAAACGACTAAAACTCGTTTTATATTTTTCTTTCATTTTACACTAAACTAAAAAATCATTTTCATTTCCGTTTTTTGTATTTATTGCGCCAAACGCCGTTTTAAAACGTTTTCATTTTTTTCTTCAAAACAAAAACATGATAAATTCTAAACACAGCCTTAGTTTTTATCAAAGATTTTTTTTTTTTTTTTTTGGAGATATTCAACAAAGAATTTATAGAAACTCAAGATCAATGAAATAGTGATACACAACATTAACAAAAGAAAGAGAAGTGGGAAAGCTAGAAATCTCTATAATCCTGATTTTCTTTACTCAAATTCTCAGCGGGTCAATTAATAATGTATTGGTGTAATTAATGGCTCTATTACTATATTAGACCATTTCGGCATTTCCTACTCAGGTGTTATATATTCAAAATGGTGAGTCACCACTGCCTTAATCCAAAGCCCTAATTGTCAATTGACAGGTAAGGAAATGAATAGCGTAATCAAAGGAATGATCCTCATCAACCCCACATGATACGTGAGAAATTCTCAATACAAAAGTCAAAAATCATCAAGTCATCTACAAAAAGACAACAGTAAGTTTCTCTTTATGAATGAACAAAACATTTTGTGACCAAAGAGACAAAGCCCAAAGAGTCTGCCAAATGGAAATATACACCATATTAGTTGGTTTATATTCGGTCTTCATTTTGTATTTTTCTTAAGGTCGGCAATTTCATACACGATACAATGAAACGATACGACACGAGATAAATGAGTTTAGATCGCACGATTATTAATTAGGTCATTAACGGGCTGACATGAATAACACGAAAATAAATAGATTGGATTCATGGCAGCCCGTTTAACACGCTTAACCCGTTTAGTTATACGAGCCGTTATCAGGCCGACACGGCCGGCCCAGCCCGACCCGATTAAGCATATATATATATATATTTATTTATATATAGACAAAACCCTACTTCTGACTCAGTCTCTGAAAACTAATTTTGATTTTTAGAGCGTAGTTGGGTATTCAACCTCAAGGCTTAAAGAAGACATTTTCTTATATTTATTTTATATTTTATGCACTTAAACATTCAAATGTTTGGTTATGTTTTCAAACTTATTTAAATGTACTTGGTTATGTTTTCAAACTTCTTTTGATGCTTGGTAATTGGTATGTTTTGAAACATATATACTTGATAATCTAGTAGTATCATGATTTTATATTAACTAGTCAATTAATATAGTTTTGAATACAATATAAAATTCTACTATTTTTGCTAGTTGGGTCATAAATGTGTTTTTTTTTTTTTTGTTGGTCCATCACGACACGTTTAGTAATCGTGTTTGTGTGTCGTGTCGTGTTAACCGTGTTATTAGCGTTTCGTGTTCGTGTTTGAGTTTCTGACACGTTTATTAATCGTGTTGTGTTTGCGTTCACTATAACCGTGTTGTGCCGTAATCGTACTAACCTGAACACGATACGCAAACACGAATTGTCAGCCCTAATATTTCTTGCCTAGAAAAAAAAATGCCCAATGCATTTTCTATTGACACATGCTAGCTAAATTTGCTCGTCAAGTGCCATGTTTTGTTTTAATTGATTGCAAAAATTTCGAAGCTTTTTTAGTTAAACAAAAAATAATGGGTTGCAACAAAATTATAGGATTCCCTCTCTTCAACAAATAGTTTAATATATAATTGCCATAAGATAAAATTATCCTAAGATTACTAGAATACTACAACAATAGCTTAGCCTTCTTTCTAAATGTTTATTTTGATAGTTTCCCTTAAATAATTGTATACGATAGAATTAAAAAGATAATTTGGTCCCACAACAGCTTAGCCTTCTTTTTTATTCTTTATTTTATTAGTTTCCGTCATTATTTTATTGGGTTATTATGAGTGGATGCTAATTATTAGAAACTGAGAGAATCACGAACTTATTCTTTAAAATGTATGAATTTTAATTTTTAACCCTTATTTTTATTTAATACTCTTTTAATTAATGGACTTATTTAACTAAAATGATATTAATAAAGAATAAAGAGTAAAAAATTAAATTTATACATTTTAATTAAGTATTTGTCTCATTTCTTTAAAAAAAAAAAAACAAAGAGAAAAGAGTGGTTGAAGTGAAAAAAAAAAAAAAAAAATCTAGCTCAACAAGCATGATTAACCTGAGTACATCCCATAAAAGTCATTATTTATTTATCTATTTCAACACTCTACCTAGAAGCTGCTTAGTATTGTTTTGTTATTTATTTAATTCTCAACTTTATAGGTTGGTTGCTATCTATTAATTTCATTTTTTTGGAATAAATACATATTTTGTTGGTTGCCGTTCGTTTAATTCGCTGATTCGAGTTGAGATGTGACTTTATGTGAGAGTTTTTTAATATATTAAAAAAATTAAATGTGACTATTTATAAGAGTTTTTTATTATAAAAAAATTTAAATTTTAAATTTAAATTAGTGAAAAAAACGGGGTGTTATTTTTTTCATGAGTTGTTGAATGGAATAACCATTTTTTGTTGTTCATCAGTTGGACAAAAAATAATCTTCCAACCGTTTCTGTTTCTATGAAGGACAAAGCCTGACATTAAACTTGAAAGTAGTGAGTAGTACCTATCTATCTGACACTGGCCTCAACCCTGGGAACAATAAAGTACCTCCTTGTCAGTATCAATATCATCCTACCTAAATACTTTTTTCTTTCCTTCACTTTTTCTTTTTTATTTTATTGATAATTAATATATTACTGAGTCAAGTTTGTATATGTTAAATTTATATAAAAACACGTAAAAATTAAAAAATATACATATTTAATAGTTAGAAAAATTTAATCTATTAATATATCGGTATATTAAAGAATCTATTTTTTTAAATAAAACTTTGTAAACAGATGGAGATTTTTACAGTAGGTCTTTAAAAAGTAAAATGCTAATAATTTTATGTTTTTACTTATCAAATGTTGATAAAAAATGTTTATTACGCATATTTTTTTGATTTGATACGAATATGATAAGATCAAATGATGAAAAAATACACTACTAATGGAGGTCCTATTATAAAAGGATCTTAATTAGATTAGGAAAAATATTTTATTCTGATATAGTGTGAATTGAATTGAATTTAAGTTGGGAAACATATTATTAGGATATAGAAAACTCATATATTATTATTTGGCCGTTGATTTTGGATTGTGGATTACCTACCTATTCCACACGGATCTCTGGTCCAACTGAAAAAAAAAAAAAAAAACAACCTGGACTTGGTAAAATGAACCAGTCAATGTAAAATTCATATCATGAAGCAAATTCTTCACTGACTAAGTTCATAAGATGTACGAGCCAATGGATTTGACTTGGTCTATGTGTTTGTTATCTTCTTAATTATGATTTGAACATAAAAAAGGAAAGCTTATCCCATTTTCAAGTATTGAACAGATCATTGCAGATTTTAGATCTTGAGTACCAAATTAAATTGATGGGCTGCAATGCTTAATCTAAAGAAGAAAAAGTATGTCATTAATGTCCAATAAAGTATTGTGCAACTTTTTCTTTATTTGTTTGAAATGAATGTAGTGTGTGTTTGTGACCCATTACCAAACCAATATTAATAGGAAAAAAAAATTAAAAAAAAAAAGGTTAAATGGTTGGTGACAGAGACGACCTATTCTCTTATCTGTATACCAATTTTCTGCTAAATTTTGATTAATTAATCATTATTGCATGCTTCTTTCACTTTACACTTTCATAAAACTCCCTACAAATTCACCAACCAACAACCCAACTTCCCTTATATTCAATCAATCCTCTCTCTCTCTCTCTCTCTAACCAAAAAGCAACATCACATACAAATTTTGCCTCTCTATCTATATGGAATTCAGTGTCTTTCTATCTTTATTAACTCTAATCTAATCTTAATAATCCACTACAAAACATCATGGTTCTTCCTTAAAAGTCAAGCAAGAATCTCTCTCTCTACACCTTTTCTCTTTCACACAACCAAGAACATGAAATGAGGAGAGAGAGTAAACTAGACCCCACCAACATACCAAAATTTGAACCTTTTTTTTTTCCCTGATAATTTGATAATTAAAATTTGAACCTTTATTTTGCTTTTTTCACACTAAGAAACGGGAAAAAAAAATGGCTCAGATTCTGAGAGACAGAGTCTTTGGGAGCTTTCGCAGACACCAAAGCCATCAAAGTGAAACCGAAACTGAAACTGCCATGGCAATTCGCCAAGTTGAGGACTTGCCCTCGCCGTTCGCCGACCTAAGTTCGAGCCTCTCCGACTCCGACCTCCGAGAGACGGCCTATGAGATCTTAGTCGCGGCGTGCCGGAGCTCCGGCGGGAAGCCGCTGACTTACATCCCCCAGTCGGAGAAGACCGACCGGCCGGCGGCGGCGGCGGCTGTGGCGGCGTTGCCGTCACTTCAGAGATCGGTGACTTCGACGGCGGCGAGCCGTGTGAAGAAGGCGCTAGGGCTGAAGTCGTTGTCGTCGAGTTCGCGGAGGAGAGCGGTCGGCGACTCGGCGGCGAGGGCGGCGAAGCGGTCGGTGACGTTGGGGGAGATGATGAGGGTTCAGATGAGGGTTTCGGAGCAGACGGATTCGAGGATTCGAAGGGCGCTGTTGAGAGTCGCTGCTGGTCAGGTTTGTGAATTGCGAATTTAAATTGAATCCAACTGAACTGAATTTTGGGAATTCTGAGATTGAATGTGAGAAAGTAGACATTGAATTCTGGAATTATTTTGTGTGGAATCTTCTGTTCTTACTTGTTTTGGAGTTTAGTGCTGAAGAATCAAAGTTCGACTTTGATTTTAAATTATAGAAAAATAGTCCAAGAGTCCAAGACAAGTTTTTTACTTCAACTAAAATCTAAAAGTTTCTGTTTTTGCCTTAAGCAAGAGAAGGTTGTTTAATCTTGGCAAATGCTGATCATTTTCCTTTTTCTATTCTTACTTGGTTTGAAGTTCAGAGATGAAGAATCAAAAGTTGATCGTACTCTTAAATTTTAGCAGAATATTCTGTAGTTTTACTTTAATTATTTTTAGTTTAGAATACAGAATGATCGGTTTTGCTTGTGGGTCTTAAAAATGTGGATTTTTTTTCCCTCTGCTAGAAATTCAAATCGAGCTTTATGAACAAATGGTTTATTCATTATTGTCTTGTTATTTTTAACTCAGTGAACCAAATTGCTGGTTTTTTTTATTTTTATTTTTAATTTATTAGCTTGGAAGACGCATGGAGACAATGGTTCTGCCATTGGAGTTGCTACAACAGTTTAAGTCTTCAGATTTTCCGAATCAACAAGAATATGAAGCTTGGCAGAGGAGAAATTTGAAGGTTTTAGAAGCAGGATTGCTTCTACATCCTTACCTGGCACTTAATAAGACAGACAGTGCCCCTAAACGACTCCGGATGATCATTCAAGAGGCCTTAGAGAAACCCATTGAGACCGGAAAGAACAGCGAGTCGATGCAAGCTCTCCGCAGTGTTGTTATGTCTCTTGCTTGCAGATCATTTGATGGTTCGGGTTCTGATACATGCCACTGGGCAGATGGGTGCCCGTTGAACCTCAAGCTGTACCAAATGCTCCTGGAATCATGTTTTGATGTGAATGACGAAACATGTGTGATTGAAGAGGTTGATGAGGTTTTAGAACTATTAAAGAAGACCTGGGTAATCCTTGGAATAAACCAAATGCTGCATAATCTTTGTTTCTCATGGGTTTTATTTCACCGTTATGTTATAACTGGCCAAATAGAGAATGACCTGCTGTTTGCATCCAGTAATCTACTGGCAGAAGTTGAAAATGATGCCAAGGCAACAACCGATTCTGTTTACTCTAAGATCTTGAGTTCTACACAGAGTTCAATATTGGGTTGGACTGAGAAAAGACTCCTTTCTTATCGAGATATTTTTCATACCGGCAATATTGAATCAATGCAAAGCATTGTCTCCCTGGGGGTTTTATCGGCAAAGATATTGGTACAAGATATTTCTCACGACTATCACAGGAAGAGAAGAGAATTTGATGTGGCTCGTGACAGGGTTGACACTTATATAAGATCCTCACTGCGGAATGCTTTTGCTCAGGCAAGTTTCATCATTTGTATCTAATTCCCCAAAATATGATTACACATTACATTCCTCATATAATTTATATTATTTATGGCTAAATCTGTTGTCAAACTAGTTTTCGGCTGTATTTTAATCAAAGAGGTTGCATATGATATTTAGGAACTGCTATCATTGCTTTTACATCGGTTTCTTGCGGTGAAAAGCAGGATGCCAAATTTAACTATATCAAATTTAGTAATTTACCTTTCGTTTTCGGTTTAGTTTAATTGCACCCCATAGCTGGCTTCGTTTTTTGGATGTGAAGTATATTGCTGATTGATCAAGGTCCTGTGTGATATTTCTTGCATCAGAGACTTGAAAAAGTGAAATCCAGAAAGCGTTCATCTAAGAACCAAAAAAACCATCTTCCTCTCCTTTCCATCCTTGCACAAGACATTAGTGAACTTGCTTTTAGTGAGAAGGCTATATACAGCCCAGTTTTGAAGAGATGGCACCCTCTTGCAGCAGGTGTTGCTGTGGCTACCCTTCATTCTTGCTATGGGAATGAGCTGAAACAGTTTGTCACGGGTATTAGTGAGCTGACGCCTGATGCTATACAAGTGCTGAGAGCGGCTGACAAATTGGAGAAAGATCTTGTGCAGATTGCTGTTGGAGATGCAGTGGATAGTGATGATGGTGGGAAATCCATCATTAGGGAGATGCCTCCTTATGAGGCTGAAGCTGCAATTGGCAATCTGGTGAAGGCTTGGATAAAAACAAGAGTGGACAGACTGAAGGAATGGGTTGACAGGAATCTACAACAAGAGGTATATAGTGCTTATTTTTGTCCACTGTCTAGTTGAAATTTA
This sequence comes from Morus notabilis, assembly GCF_000414095.1. NCBI lineage: Eukaryota > Viridiplantae > Streptophyta > Magnoliopsida > Rosales > Moraceae > Morus > Morus notabilis. Next base: position 250,475 of record NW_010360708.1, on the reverse strand, counting down.
ATTAAATGAATCTGTAGTATCCAACTCAATTAAAGTTCAAACTCCTGTTGCGGCTGGCCTTATGCCTACTAAACATGGGACAACTTGGTAAATGAAAAGTTAGGATGCTGTCACGTGCAAAATTTATAAAAATGCGAACTTCCTTTTCTTTCTGTCCTTTTTCCCCTCTTGAAGAACATAGTTATCAAGTGTTTAACACTCATAAACACCAAAAGACTACAAAATATCTAGTTCCATTTCACACATAAATATCATATTTTTTGAACCAAGCAAATCCGTCATTTTCCTTTATTGCTTGTTTTTGAAGTGTTGGGAAAGTTTGAGGTGGTGGTATTTTGCTACTCTAAGATTGATATTTTTTGTCTCACAATAATAAAATGTAGGGATGTAGCCAATAACTTCTGCATAGTAATTCTGTAAAGAGGAACTTAAGTCGTAAATGCATAACTTCTGAATAGTAATTCTGTTAAAAAAAAACTCAAATGTATTCCTTTGCTAGTTATCCATGACTAATCCTGTAAATATCTTCAGGTATGGAATCCACGAGCAAATAAAGAGCACTTTGCTCCGTCTGCAATTGAAGTTCTACGCATTATTGATGATACTTTAGAAGCATTCTTTTTGTTGCCAATACCCATGCATTCAATCTTGCTTCCTGAATTGATGACTGCTCTTGACAGATGTCTCCAATACTATGCATCGAAGGCCAAGTCTGGATGTGGTACGTTAGTTGCAGAAAACTGATGCATTAACTTCCTAGATTAGCAACTTCATATTGATCATCATTTCTCTTTTCCCATCTGCAGGGTCCCGAGGTACATTTGTTCCGACTCTGCCTTCTTTGACAAGATGTTCAACAGGATCAAGATTTCATGGTGTATTCCGGAAGAAGGACAAGACAAATTTAACACATAGGCGATCCCAAGTTGGCACTACAAATGGGGATAACTCCTTTGGGATACCCCAACTTTGCGTTCGCATCAATACCTTGCAGCTTATTCGAATGGAATTGGGAGTTTTTGGGAAGAGGATAGTTGCCCATCTTGGTAATTTAGAATCTAATGGTGTAGATGACATTGCAAATCGGATGGGAAAAATGTTTGAGCTTTCAGAATCTGCTTGTGTGGAAGGAATCCAACAACTTTGTGAAGCAACAGCATACAAGGTAGTCTTCCATGAGCTAAGTCATGTTCTCTGGGATGGTTTGTACATCGGCGATGTTTCGTCTTCCAGGATTGAGCAGTTCCTTCAGGAGCTTGAGCAATATTTGGAGATTATTTCATCAACGGTGCATGATAGGGTCAGAACACGTGCTATTACTGATATAATGAAAGCTTCCTTAGATGGTTTCCTGTTGGTTTTACTTGCTGGTGGTCCGTCTCGTGGTTTCACGCTGCAAGATTCTGGCATAATAGAAGAGGACTTCAAGTTTCTTACAGATCTGTTCTGGTCCAACGGAGATGGATTGCCATCTGAGTTGATACAAAAATTTTCGAAAGTAGTGAAAAATGTTCTTCCCCTGTATCATACAGATACCGAAAGCCTAATTGAACAGTTCAAACGTGCTACTTTGGAGAACTTTGGCTCTTCTGCTAAATCCAGGCTTCCTTTGCCTCCAACTTCAGGACAGTGGAATCCAACTGAACCAAACACGCTTCTCCGAGTTTTGTGTTATCGGAACGATGAGGCTGCTGCAAAGTTTCTTAAGAAGACTTACAACTTGCCCAAGAAACTATAACTTGGATCTTGAAAAGAGAGAGGGGGAGGATGCAGTTCATAGCTTCGATCAGGTTCCACGTCTCATTTACAGCTTTAACATATTTATTATCTAATAATGAATCTACCCTAGAAAAATGAGTTTCAAAAATACAAGTCTTTTGGAGGCTGTTTATAGCAAAGCTGCCCAAGTTAGAGGATAATCTCATGCTTGGGGATACTTTTGGAATTTCATTAATCTCAGGGAAGGAGGCATCAAGTATTGGTTGAAATTCTTTCCCCTTTGTGTACATTCTTTTTCCTCACACGGTAAAGCGTAAACTGACAAACTGAACGATACGGAGAGAGAAGTTTGTTTAATTGCTTGGTAAGTTGAGAGGAACTGTTTTGATTGATTTTAAACTTGTTTTCCACAGTGCTGTTGAAGGATTGAGCATTCTTACAGGATTAGTTGTATATTAAATATTTTGATATGTAATTTATTGCTCTAATTTTTTTTTCTCTCTTTATAATACCATATGCATCAGTTGATGCCTTTATATACTTTTGAATTATAGAATCACAATCGAAGTTTGACAACTTAACGATCACCTGCTATTGTGTCTTTTATGCTATGTTTCGTCAGTGGGATGAAAAATTGAAAGGGGAAGCAAAATAATAAGATGACAATACGGCTATAAAGTGAAGAAAATTATTTCACAATTTGGCAGAAGAGAGAAAATATCTAAACTAATTTTGGTTATTTTGTTGTTTATGTGTTGCGTTCGTTTTTTTTTCTTCTCTCTCTTTTGTTGTTAAGACTTATGTTATTGTTTTAATTTAATTTTAATGTTTTCTTTTTCGTTAATTTTATTTTTTTAATGCTGAACCATTTCGTTAATATGTTTTGGTTTTTTTTTTTTTTTTTTTTTTTTTTTTTTTTTTTTTTTTTTCAATATTTCTCTATATATAACGAGAAAAGGAGAGACTTGGGACTTTCTGGGAAGGAGAAGTGCGGATTCTTTAATTGTTTGGCTTGATGATCATAAGTTTGAATCTTTGATTATTTGGGGAAAAAATTTAGATAATTTCTTGGCATATTGGATTTGCCTCCTTCTCATGGGTTTTATAATTTGAGAAAATTGGTGAACTCACACTTTTAATATATTGTTATAAAATTTTTACCATTTACTCTTAATTAATATTATTTTAACTAATATAGTTATTTCATTAAAAGGTATTAATTAAGTGTAAGAGATACAAATTTAAGATCCGTACATTTTAAAAAGTGTTTGTCTCTTTTTCATTTTTAATTTTCCTTTATTTTTATAATTACCAACATTAAAGCCTATTTTGTTCCTTAATGAGCTCACTTGCCAGCAGCTATTGATCTCAATCCAATGGTTATTGTATCTCAATCCAATGGTTATTGTAAGTTGTAACTCACCCTACGTTGGAGCAAAAGTACTTCTCTTACTATAGACTTTCTCTAATTTTAAAATGAGCCTTTTCAAAAATTAAAAGATATTTTTCTAGTTCTTATATAAAGGAGAAGACGATGTGTGATCAATCTTCTCTTGTTCTGTCTAATATTTTTTGGGGAGAATATAATAAAAAACATATTTATAAAATTAAATTAAATAAACAGTATATTTTAAACGGAAATAGTAGAAAATATGTCAATATGAAAAGCTTAAAAAAGTATATAGGCTAAATTTTAATTATAGAAATTAATAGGTTATAATTTGTCAAGTTATGGTTCATAACTAGATAAGTTATGAACAAACTTGTCAAGTTATGGTTTATAGTCAGACAAGTTATAGACAATAATTTGTTAAGTTATGGTCAAGTTATAGATAAAAACAGTAATTTAGCATATTTCTTAACTTATGTAAATTATTGACCTACTAATTTTAATTCATCTCAAATCTTAGTCTATTTCTCTCTTTCTCCCTATTTTAAAACTCTTTGAACCAAACGGTTGATTTTCACAAATTCACTAAACTGAATTCATAACAAATATAGAAAAATAACAGCAAAAAATTTATAAAAAAAAAAAAACCATAGAAAAAACCTCAGAAATCACAAAAATGTACAAAACAACATAACACCACGTCACCACCATAGAAAAAATGATGTCTCGCCGTGGACCACCAGATTTGTGGCGGAGTCATGCGAAGAAGAAGCACGATCAGGTAGCAGAGTCGTCACCGTCTGTTGAGGAGATTTTCGTCACGGTGGAGGGCAACCGTGGAGGAGACATCTCCCGACGTGGAGGAGACGAAGAGATGCCAAAGTTATCGAGAAGCAATGCCAGGGAGGAGATCTCCCCCAAATCTTTGACAATCTCCCGAGGATCTCTGACGCTGTGTTACTACAGCACTGGTTCGGCAAGGTAGGGGAAACGCTGGTGGTAAAGAGTTGGCGGCGGGCAGGGTTAGTGCAGCGGCTGGAGAAGAGAGAGGGAGAGAGAAAGAAAGAGAAGGTGGGCGGAGAGAGAGATAGAGAAGGGTGGCAGGAGAAAGAGAGAGATGTAACGTGGGAAGCGAGAGAAGAGTGAGGGAGGAAGGAAAAAAAAAAGAAGCTAAATCCTAATCAGATTTGAGGGTCGTTAGTCCTCTTAGGTATTTCATCAATTTGAGTTTAAAATTCGAGTCACACTTAATTTTTTTTTAATAAAAAACTCTCATATAAAGTCATATCTCAATTCGAATCAACAAACTAAACGGACATTTAATCTCATATTTGTTCTACCACGTGGCAAAAAAACTGCGGCCTTATTCATTTCACCGATTCGAGTTTTCAATTTTAGGTTTCTACAATAAAAAGTTCTCATAAAATATCACATCTAACTTTTTCTACTACAGTAAAAAACTCTTAGAAAATATTACATCTCAACTCGAATTAAAAACTCGAATCTGTGAAGTGAACGATGCCTAAATATTTATGCAGGCCTGATATAACTCAATTGACACTTAAAAATCATGACACAAGAGATTAAAAAGGTTTTTTCTACGAGATAAGACCTCTTAAAAAAATCATCAATAACACCTTAATTTAACTGTTTTAACGGTTAAATTTGTAAAGAGAATAGTATTGTGTAACATATTATAGATTTTTAATAAATCTACACAAATCTAACCGTTAAAATCTTAATTTAACTGTCAAAACATTATATTTTATTGATAAATTTTTTTAAGAAGTCTCACCGTAAAAAAGCTCGAGATTAAAAAATAGTGAGGCCCACAAATTTATTTCTCTTTTACAATCTCTTGATGAACACGACAAGACAAAATCACAGGACTGCACATTGTTAGTAGTGGTCATATCGTTGGTGACATCCCTCAAAAAGAAAAAAAAACATCATTGTTAATGAATGTAATGTAAACGTAATCAGTCCAAAATTGATTAGTTCTTTATTTTCTTTCTACCTAACAATGAGTCAAAAAAAAAAAAAGAAAAGAAAAGAAAAAACAAAAACAAAAACAGATTACATTGTAGAAAGGAGATCGAGCCTGCAAAATCATTTGTCTATAATGAACATCTCTATAAGAAACAACTCACTACTACGCCTTCCACAATCACACTCCCTAAAGGCTCTACTTTATAAGTATGAATTACAGGTAACTGAATTTGAGAAATTCGTCTATTAAGAAGAAGAATTGGTTTTCAGTGCCAAGGATTCTTCTTTCCCGACCGGCTTCTTTTTGTAGTTGTCCCAGATGATTTCTGCCATGACAAAGAGAAGGCAGTTGTATCAACCTTTGGCCAAAACTCAAGCATAGAATTCAGAGAATATATTCGGGAAGAAGTACACCAAGTATACATACCGATTTAGATTTCTTGGTCTTTCCTCGAATTCTATTCTTCGGAGGCTTCAGTTTGTAGATCCGTACCATCCAATGGTGAGTTGTGAAAACCTGAATTGATTCAAAAGCCATAATATTATCAGAAGCATTGGAGGTACTTTAGTATAAAGAGAAAATTCACTCTAAAGAAATATTTACAGAAATGTTTTCTCAAGGTTGGATACTTGGATTGGTGAAGGTAAACATCATTATTTAGCAACAGACGTTGTGAAGATATGGGAACTGATACAGCCCCATTGAATTGAATTCAGATAGTTTGCTTGTCTGAGAAGGCATATAGAGACTAAAACGGGGCATAAATGATAGACCAACTATATGAACAATTACTTGACTTTCATCGCCTTAACCCAGAGTCAGAGGTAGAAAAAAAAAAAAAAAAACCATGTATTCCATGCTTTGCACTTTTTAGGTTTTACTAATATTGAAAAGATCGATTCATCTCACCTCTTCAAAATGGGTAAGTTTGAAATGTTTCTTTCCAATTTCTGTCCGCCTCACTCTATCAAAGGCTTTACCATCCGTCTCCACAAACCTGATAGTTACAACAAAAAAGATTCAATTCATTAACAGACCTGCATAAGACAAAAAGGAAGAAAGAAAGATCATGAAAGGTCGACAACTTCACAGCAAACACAAACCTGTAATACGAGAGTTTGTACATGAGGCAATTTAGCATGGTCGGAGTGGCCTCAGAATCAATCCGATACTGACCGTCTTTCTTTTAGACAGAAAGACAGAATTTTGAATTTTAGTTGAGATTCATCACCAACATTACCATATCAACCAAATTAAAATGCCAAGTTCAATATCATTCCTTGTTGACTAAAAAGCAGTTCTAATTGAACCAGGAAATAACCAACAACTTACTAGATAATCAGGTTCCTTTATGTGAGGGAAGACACCCCCACCAATGCGAACCATCCACAGGAACTTATTGATATCATCACTGGGGTAGCCAACAAGACCTAAAAAGTAAGCAATAAATCAGGACAAAGTTCTAGATATTGTAGTAGGAAAATCTCACGAGAAGAGTAAGGAAGCCAACCTCCAAAAACGACAAGAACATATTTTACATCCAGGGAGTTGAAGATTTCCCAAGCTGCCTTTTCAGGAGAAGACATGGCAGTACCGACAGTAGCAATATGTGTGTTGTTCCAGGTGTTGTTGTCAACAATGACAGTGCGGTTAGCCATTGCTGTGGTTTGGTACCCATAATCCCACCAAGATGCAACCTGCAAAACAAGTTTTCAGTAAGATTAACACACACACACACACACACACACAACAGAGTTTCAACTAGTAGCCCGATGAGAGAAATGATAAATTTGTCCAATACATGACATGAAATAAAATTACTAATTGCATGGGAACATAAAAACCAGCTGCATAATTACTTTAATTCAAATCACAAACATTATTATTATAATGATGTAGTGGCATGAAATCCTTACTTAGAAACAGTCTGACAATAGAACTTTGCAGTAGGAGATAATAACTGCAATGAAAAGGGAAGATAAACAACTAAACTCAGTAAGAGGCAAGTTTCTTACTTTATCATCCACCTCGGTGTTGTGGCTCAGCCATGCATATGCTTCTCTGAAATCATCGAAAACATGAAGACCATCGTGGGAATGAGATGTAAGAACAATAGATGGGGCTGAATAAGCTTCTGCTGCTGCCCAGACACAATGAACCTGAAAAGAATGATTTAACCTAAACTCAGAGACCATACCAGAAACAAAAATTCGTCAAAAACAGAGAAGAGGGGAAAAGAGGTCTCATAGAGGTTCAAGTAAAGATTTCTGAGAAAAGTTTTGGGATATGTTATCAAAATCATTGTTTCCTTTTTGCCAACTTGGTCACATTGCAAAACCCAATCATCCACTATTAAAGAAACTAACAACCATTTTAAGAAAGTCATTTTGAGCAAAGCACATACAGAATATTCATAAGCTACAACTTGATGAAGGCATGTGACTGAATCATTAAAATAGAGTTACTGGAAAGTTACATACCACATAGAAGGCACCGAGCAAAACAAGCAAGAAAATCGATATTATAGACGCCTCCAAAGGTAAAACCAGAAGCTTCTTCTCAATCTTTGATCTAACGGATGGCTTTTCCACAGCTACAGGTTCTTTTTCCTTCTTCCTGTTCTTTCTTGATGGCCGCTCCTTTAATGTATCTTCAGTTTTATCAGTCTTTGCCACATCATTCTGCGGTAGGCTATTTTCAGAACTCTTCACCCCCACCTTAACAGACAAGACAAAATATAGACCTGAAGTTAATATCTATGATGTTGGAAAAAATTTAGACAAGCAGCATAAAGAAAATATGTTTACATCAACTTGGGAGTGTACTGATGATCCAGGTAACTGAAACTTTATTGACCGTGTGAAAACTTCAAAAGCTTCAGAGAGAGCAATCCCAGACATTATGCAAGCTGCTGGGGCAAGTACCAGCATAAGGCGAACCTAATGGAATTAATTTATGCAAATAAATTATCATAAAGATTAAGAAAAGAGAATAAAAGAAAGTGCAATTGGACATAGTTCTCACCATGACTCCAGAAAAATAAACTGACGTCACAATATAAAGAACCACAAAAGAGCTAGCATCAGACAGCGGCGAAAAACAAGCCTGCCAACAAATATAGGCAATCACAAGACAAATTATACGCATAAAGTTATAGGTAAAAGAAAACAATTTTCTGTTGAAAATGGAACTTACAATTATCCCAGCAGGAACCAAGAATGCTAAAACATTAATGTCCATGAAGTAAGAAGGCCAAGTTGGGGGCTGATGCTCACTAACACTAGCAATAATTGGTATGTACTTGCTTGCATATGTTCTGAAGAAACAGAAAACAACAATGATTACAAACTAAAAGTAACTAGGCAACTGATTTCTATTTTTCTAATAAGTGAAAGCTGGAAAGTATAACCATAGCGCAACACCGCAAACAATATTAGATCATGCCTCAGGCATCTAAAGCACAATACAAAATAATTTCAGAAAAGCTATAGAATGAAAAAGAGATTAAACTAATTTTTCCTATCTCAAAATAGAAACAGGAGCGAAGAATGAGAGGGGAATGGAGTCAACTCAATAACCAAATTGGGCCAAATTCAGATACAACATCAACCGAGATACCAGACAGCAGCAGACAAAATTGTCGCTGATACTTCCGGTTGACCTCCATGTTTTAGAGAGTCAAGGAAATTAAGATTAGTGAAGAAGAGAGAGATGTAAGAATTATGAACTCTTACGGATCAAGCAGACTAAGACTTCTTCCACTCCATCCCATTGTTGGGCTTGAAGCTACCAGAGCTATCAGTACTGCTATTACAGCACAACACACTATCCTGAAATATAGCAGACAAGGTATCAAGATACATTCAATGTTCTGAAGCAACCGAACTTAAAAAATAAAAAATAAAAAAATAAAAGTTACACAGTAACCTTAATGCTTTAGAGAAAGAGAATGAGGCTTACGCGCCAAGAGATAGAATGAGTGTGACAGCTACTTTGAACATTTTCTCAGACAGAACCCCTTTAATATAATAGACAAGAGCCACCACATGGATGATAATGAAAACCTGCAGAAGGAAGAAATCAACAACAAAACATGTGGGACCATCATATGGATGCATATCTTATCAAAGTCACATTTCTTAGGGGTGGGTTGGGGGGAGGGGGAGGGGGTGGGGGCAATCCAAAGCTTTGCTGGCTTCCTCCTTTATTTTTATTCCAGAGTCCAACAAAGAAAAAAAAAAAGGATCCTCAATGTTGCTAGACTTTAAATTGAATTTTCATTGGCTTTCAAAGTACCAATGAAAGTGGCATGGCCGATAACATGTAGGGGCAATAACAGATACTGAATGCAAGGAACAGCTCCTAAACCAAAGAAGAACAATACGACAAATCTTATTGCAGAAAAGCTTACCAAAAAAGAGGCAAAATGTTCAGATGTCATTACTGCATTAAATCCAACTACAGGTACCAATGAAGCTAATAACGTTCCCAAGACAACCTGCATTAAAAAGCCATAACTTCAGTGGCAAACATGGCACATGGCATCATAAATGAAGAACAAGCAGATTCTATTGTCAAAATCTCCAACAAGATACGAGACTTAAGATAGTGGAATTTGAAAGGTGCGCTGAGTAAGTAGCACTAGAAGTGTTGCTTTTTCAACCTATAGCCTAATATTGTGCAAAACATATGCTAAATAATAAGGTTGATATGGACTTCATAAAATATATTTCAGAATGTGTCCAGATCGCAGTTGCAACTGCGAAAGCAAACCTTTGAATGGATCCCAGTCATCCAACCAAGAACAAGAAAAGAAAAGAAACTACTAGAATTTTTCTTCTCTTTTTTTCTTTCTTTTTGTTTTTTTAGCAGAACACATTAGCATAGCATGGCTTTTCAATCTTATGTCGTTTTCAATTCTGTAAAGCTTTAAAATTACTGCAGAGACTTACAAGAGGAGCATAAGCAACATATAATCGGGAAGAGTAACGGCCAGTTACAATGCACAGAAGGACATGCATTGGAATAAGATTAATTATAAAGGTGTAACCTCCCCAAGAGCAAACCTGAAAGAATGAAACATACATCAAACTTTTTACTTTTTAATAAGATTATGCAATCAAACATGAATATGACAAGAGACAGATGGGGGTATAAACAATATAACACATCATACATACCATGTAGAAGTATGCTATAGCATTTAGAGTGGCGTAAAATAGAGATCCTGTATTCAGTGTCTGCATATAAAAGAAGTAATCAGAAAGCATAGTTATAAGTGCGAATGAGGTATGAACTGAGGTGGGACACTTTTAATAAGAACCCTCCTCCACCCGTCCCAAACCAAAAAATTAAAAAAAAAATTAAAAAAAGAACGACATATATTTTTGCCCATTACCAACCTTTATATAAAGATAGAAAGTGAAAATTAAAGCAAATATGGCTACAGCTTCATTATCATAGCTTCCAGCCACGGAACGAGAAATGTAGGATGGAACCTGCCCAAAAAAAAAAAAATTGTCATGTGCTTAGCATTTTTTTAAGTGTTGTAAACAATATATAATAGACTTAAGCAAACGATTATACAAGTTCAACAATTTATTTATGTGAAAGAAATGTCATATCAATCCAAATTCCATACCATATGTTATATCATAATGCATGCTGAGAAAAGCAAGACATTCGTGAAGTCTTATTGCCCTTTGGTAACCAGTTCAACTTAGGCACGTGAAATGCATGTTATATATGGTTACAAAAAATCCGAAACACAATACTTCTACTTTTCGTCTTTCATTTTTCACTTTAGTAAGATTGATGCAGAGTAAAGAGGATGTACTAAAAGAAAGAGTCACCGAGTCACAAACTAATGCAGCAAAGGACATGTGAGAAGATTATTGTCGAATGTCCACTGTCTCGAGGGCCAAGCCTTCATAAAATAAAATAAAATAAATGAAAAAAAAATACAGTCTAAAATACCCGCTATGTAATTTACCATGGCCAAAAGAGCTGCAGCAGTTAGGCCAGCACCGGTACCCTTAACTTCCTGACAAGAAAAGGGTGTAACTGGATATCATTAATAAATCAGAGGACCATTTGAATTAAAATAATAATAAGAAGGATACGAGACAAACCTTAGTCAGAAGGTAAGTAGCCCATGACGCAAAAGCAGAGAATATAGGTGCAGTAAATACACAAACAGTTTCAACAGATAGAGGAATGTTTAAGGAATTCAACAACCTGCAGTACAACGATAATGGCTCATACGTATCAATTAACTTCGAGAACTTGTAGAAAAACTTCCTATTCTTTTTCATTCATTTTTTTTTTGTTTTTTTGTTTTTCATTTTATCTTGTGTTGCACAAGACAATAATATCAAACAAAAATGTGCTTAGCACAATAAGAGGGTAAAAAACTGCTCCACTGTTTTCTTATATACCCACCACCAAATAGTTCCTGCTGTCAAGGTCAATCCAGGGTAAACAGTTCCACCAATCACACGCCCAAGCGGATACCTTAAAAGGTGATACCAAAACAATTAGTTCAGGAATCTTAACTTTAGTAACCTCCTAAAAGGAAAGACTGAAATACAATACAACAAGAACACGTAATTAAGTTCATTAAATAGAAAAAATTACCAGGTTCGATCATCAAACCAGTTCCAAAATTCATATATTCCACTTTTTGTCAGAAACTGAAAACAACAAATAAGCAAATAATCGTTTCGTGTAGCTTTACAATTTTGCATCATAATGATATAGCTAATCAAAGGAGAAAGGGAAAAGTAACATTTATAAATGTCAGTAAAAGGCAATGTTTTAAGTAAATTAAGGCAATGCTATAACAAAAACAAAAATAATAATTTCCTTCTCGTAAGAAAGAAAATCACATTAGAGAAAGAAATCAAACCTGAGTGACTCTGTAATTGAAATAAGGATCGAACTCGTGGATTACACTCTCATACTTTATGACCTGTTAACCATTCACCAAGTAAAGTTCAGTTAAAAGAACTCCCAGTTTGCTCAGAAAATTTAAATATCCAACAAAACCATAAATCAAAATATTCAATCTTCGAAGTCACAACACAATGAAAAATACAGAATTTCAAGTCAACCTATTATAGCAAATCATTCCGTTTGGTCAAAATTACATAGGAAACCAAATGTCGAGATATATAGAACTCTTAAATTAAACCTCATTCGTTTTCTTCCATTTTCTCAGCTTTCAAACGGAAAAGAATCGAATTTGACGAGCATTGAACGATTAGATCTATGAAATTGGAGGTAAACTAAGGATCGGAGAGCTTACAGAGAAGAGTCGGATCGAGAACGCGAGAACGCCGATCAAGATGAGGATGAAGAAAGAAAAGACGTTTCCGAAAGCGTTCCTTAAGGTTGTTCCCCTTGAGGTCTCCAGGGCCGCCATTGACGGCGAAAATCGAGCTCGGCGTTTGTCTTCGCCGCTTAGAGAGAGAGAGAGAGAGAGAGAGAGAGAGAGGGAAGGGGTTTTAATGAATAGAGGAAGTAGAAGTCGGAGACTTTGAAAGCATACAAATTGTACGAAAAATACTCAGGTCAAGTAAATGACAATAATGGGTCTCGTATGTAATGTGAAACTAATAGCCGTTTACTTGATTTAAGTTTAGAATTTAAATTTTTTACGGTAAAAAGTTTTCATAAATAATCATATTTAATTTTTTTATTACAGTAAAAAGATCTCACATAAAATTACATCTAAACTCGAATTTTAAACTCAAATCAACGAAATAAATGAGGCCTAAAGTGTCCTCTTAGACCCACGTGGCGACTTGCTATTCTGCTGGTGAATAAGCAATTTGATTGGTTCACTACAACGATGTTTCCCACGTGGCATAATCTGACTGGGTTACTGTCACTGATGTTGTGGTTGTACTGTGCAGTTTTTCATGCCTTACATAAGGCTTGTTTTTTTATTATAATATTTTTTCACATCAAAATTTAAATGTAATTTTTTTATTACAGTATTTTTTCTCATATAAACTTAAGTTTAAAAAAAGAGCATGTCTATACTGTTTTTTTGGGAGGAGTTACTCTAGTCTTTTTAGTATCATTTTCGAGTTACTAATCACATTAGTGGACGTTTAGTTTTCAGATTTATAATTATTATTCAGAATAATTCTCGATTTATGAGTGTTTTTTTATGAGAAAAAATATTATAGTGAACTACGAATTATGACATGAATCTTAATACCAACACCCTTAACTTTTTAACTTTTATTATGTATTTTTCTCATAAAAATTTAAATTTTAATTCAAATTTTCTATTTAAATTTTGCTTTTAGTGTTTCAATTTTAAAAAATATCATTGTTCTTACCGTTTTATCTCACTCCGCACTTTATTTAGAAATTGTTTGAGAAAATAATGCCTTAAATAATTCTCAATGCTAAAATTTTCATTCTTTTATTGCTAATTAGAGTTGTTTAACATATTATCACATTAATTACAAATAAAAGTTTTCTTTTTAATTAGGAGATGACCACTCAAAATTAATAAAAAAATGAAATTAGAATAGGTGGTCCTACCACTATTATTACTTTTTTTTTATCCTTTTGTTTTGTGGTTCTTCTCTAAACTAATTATATATGTTTATTTCATAAGTTCAAACTGTTGTTATAAAATATAAAGTCTTCTCTTCAAATCAATAAAAATAGGTTCTTAATTTTTTTAGTAGTGATGTGAGATTATTTTCTGTAAATATTTTAAAACAAAGTTCATTCCATCTGTCCTTTGCCTAAAAAATAAGTTCTTGAAATTTTAAAGTTTAAACATATTAAAAATTTAATGAGCAAATTGTTAAAACATATAATTTAAAAGATAACTCCCTTATTATGAAATTACAGAATTTATTCTTTTTTATAAAGTATGAGTTTATTTTATTTTATCGGTTTAAATTTAAAATTTAAAATTTATTTTATCGAATCCAGCAAAACTTCCTTTTTCGTGAAATATTAGAAATTAAAATTTTAAAAAATAAAAATTAAAACGATCCAAGGCGGCGCCCAGATACTTTCTTCTATTTTTATCTTCAAGCAGAGCTCCGAAATGGTCTTATATCGCAAGAGCGCTCAAACATAGCGCTTGAGAGCTGAAACCATTCGCTGCACCTCTTCGGGCTGGCTTTCAATTCCCTGCGGCTTTAGTTATATATACATATATATATATATATATATATATATTTTAGAATAACAAATTAAAAAAAACTCAGCTTCTCCGAATCCCTCGATTTACCTCTCAAATCTCAAGTTCAACGGAACCCTAGCGCCACGCCACCCCTCCTGGCCGTCGCTGCCGTCGTTTGTCTTCCGTCGCCGTTCTTTAATGTAAGTTCTTGTTCATGCCTTTAGTTGAAGGCTTTAAGCAAAAACCTTTATTAATTCTGTTTATTGGTTTTTAGGGTTAGGGTTTCTCTATTTTGTGTGCTTGAGCTACGATCCAATTCCAATCTAAAGTTGTGTAAATCCTTGATTTAGCTTTCGGTCGATGGATTTTTCCGTGTTCAGGTTCCAATTCTGGTGGTTTCAGCGTCGTTTCTGTGTCATGTTTTGGCATCTAGGTTTCAGCTTGGCAGATGGCTTTGAGAATTTTGGGTCATTAGGAATAATTTTTATTGTTTTTTTCTTCCAACACTTATTGTTTTTGCCTGATTGATTTTTCTTTTCTTTTTTTTTTTTCTGGAATTTCAGCCCTCAGACGTAGTTTGGACAACAAATTACAATGGCGAGTATAAATGACTTACTTCCGCCACCGAAATCGACCGCCGCTACGCATTATGATCACTCAAATGATCCGTGGTTCAAGCAGCGATTCAGCTCAACTGCGGCAGAACAGTCCTCTGTAGTCAAGCCCAACCCGGTTCCTCCTTACTTGAACCGGGCGGGATTTATTCCTCGCAAGGTTGAGGATTTTGGCGATGGTGGGGCGTTTCCGGAGATTCACATAGCTCAGTACCCACTTGGTATGGGTAGAGATAAATCGTATAAGCTTGGATCGAATATTCTGCCGGTCACAGTTGACGCCCATGGAAACATTGCTTATGACGCCATTGTGAAGCAGAACGAGAACGCCAAGAAGATTGTCTACTCGCAGCATAAGGATCTTATACCCAAGATTTTGAAGAATGATGCAGATGCATACGAGGACGAAGAGGACCTCGAGAAGGAAATCGAAGAAACAACTCAAGAAACAAAAGCGGCACTTGAAAAGATTGTGAATGTGAGATTGAGTGCGGCACAGCCGAAGAATGTGCCCAAACAGTCATCCGACTCGAAGTTTATCAAGTACAAGTCGTCCCAGCAATCTGCCGCCTTCAATTCGGGTGCGAAGGAGAGGATTATTAGGATGGTGGAGATGCCTGTGGACCCGCTCGAACCCCCTAAGTTCAAGCATAAGCGGGTACCAAGGGCTTCAGGCTCACCACCTGTGCCGGTGATGCATTCCCCTCCCCGAGCTGTGACTGTGAAAGACCAACAAGATTGGAAGATTCCTCCATGTATTTCCAACTGGAAGAACCCAAAGGGTTATACTATTCCACTTGACAAACGTCTTGCAGCTGATGGGAGAGGGCTTCAGGATGTTCAGATTAATGATAACTTTGCAAAGCTTTCCGAAGCTCTGTATGTTGCTGAGCAGAAGGCAAGAGAAGCGGTTTCTATGAGGTCCAAGGTTCAGAGGGAGATGCTGATGAAGGAGAAGGAAAAGAAGGAGCGGGAATTGCGTGATTTAGCTCAAAAAGCACGGTCTGAGAGAACTGGTGCAGCACCACCATCATCTGCTGTTCCAATGCCGTCCGAGAAAAGCACGATGGACGCTGCCGACACAAGAGGGGACTATGACCGTCCAAGAGAAAGAGAGAGAGATTATCCAAAGGAGACGAGAGAGGAAAGGGAAGAGCGATTGCAGAGGGAGAAAATCCGTGAAGAGCGACGCCGAGAGAGGGAAAGGGAGAGAAGGTTGGAAAATAAAGATTTGGCTATGGGGAAGAAAAGTAAAATTACAAGGGACAGGGACCGTGATGTTAGTGAAAAAGTTGCTCTTGGAATGGCATCCACCGGAGCTGGAAGGGGAGGAGAGGTCATGTACGACCAGAGGCTCTTCAACCAAGAGAAAGGAATGGACTCCGGTTTTGCCATAGATGACCAGTACAACGTGTATGACAAGGGCTTGTTTACAGCTCAGCCGACACTTTCTACCCTGTATAGGCCTAAGAAGGATGTTGATTCTGAAATGTATGGAGGTGCTGATGAGCAACTGGACAAGATTATGAAGACTGAACGGTTCAAACCTGACAAGGCCTTTGTGGGCACTTCTGAGAGGGCAGCGCCAAGAGATAGACCAGTCGAGTTTGAAAAGGATGCTGAAGAGGCCGACCCATTCGGCTTGGACCAGTTCTTGACAGAGGTGAAGAAAGGTAAAAAAGCCATGGATAAGGTTGGTTCTGGAGGGACTATGAGAGCTACTGCCGGCTCTATGATGCGAGATGGCAGTGAAGGAGGTTCTGGTAGAAGCCGCATTGGGTTTGAGAGGGGTCGTTAAGCGGGTTGCTGCAATGGCTGGGTATGAAAGGTCGTTTTTTCAACTTAATATTTAGTCCTCTGAAAGCCCTAGGCTGGCCAAGGTGCCAAGCATGTATGTGGATAGACAAGGTTTAAATCTTCATCTAGTATCTGGAGGCTAAGTCTTACAACTTTGATATGTTAAGTGAGATTATTATGTTCCTTTTAGAAGTTGCGAAATCAAGTTTTCATTTTCTGCTGCAGCTAGCTGGTCATAGATATCATTTGTTTGAACAATTTATGAGCATATCTGAAAAATATTAGTCTTAAAAGCATTTATCTGGCTTAACCGTTGTGTGATTTAAGCAAAATGACGTTGATGGCATTTGGGTTAACGGACCCGTTCATTTCGCCGATTCGAGTTTAGAATTAAAAAGTTTTTAGAAACAATCACATCTAACTTTTTTGTTACAATAAAAAGCTCTCACATAAAGTCACATCTCAACTTAAATTAAAAATTTGAATTAACGAACTGAATGAGAACATGTTCTCTATTTTTTTGAGAACGTGTTTTCACCCAAAATCAGCCAATTTGCAAATAATGAAAAATGGCGTTCGTACCAACATTAGAAGAATCGGAATACGAGGAAATATTTGTCATAAGAGAATCATATGCTGCTGACAGATTTTCCATTCGATCAGAAAAACTTAGCATCGATTTAGAAATTTGAGTTAAAAAGTAAATTTACTTAAAGAACACACTGTAGTAAAAAAAATTAAATTTAAACTTTTATAAATTTTTGTAAGAGAGTAAAAATTTAAGTTATGATTTGAGCTAGCGAATAAGACATTAACTCTTGCCGAGACGGAGACACTCTTGTCATCACAAATTCAAACCTGGGGGGCCGAAATGTCAGTTCTCAAAAGGCTAGATATAAAAACAACCCTTAAGATCATTTACATTTGTAGATCAATTCATCTTGTAAAATCAAATAATCAACATATTTGAGAGTGAGTTATTTGTAGATCAATGATTCAATATGGTTAATGCATATGCCGAGTGTAATTCCACCCAATGTTGAGGCTCACAGTTCAAATCTGTCAATCGTGAGTTCAAAATACATATGAGATGGATTAATGCATGCGCCTCACAACATTACTGAACTCGCATCCAGAAACATTCCCATTACAAACTCGTTCCACCGTATCCGCGTGATTTAGCGCTGACAGATGCAAAACAAAAGAGTTTTATTAAAAATTAAAATCTTTTTATTTCAAATCTAAAACACTCTGCTAAAAGAGAATCGGGATGTTTATTTAGAGTATTCAAACCATGATTTGAATTATACTTCATTATTTATTATAATATTTTCTCTCATAAAAAATACACATAAATTAAAAATAATTCTAATTATATAATTTTAATTTACCAACCAAACGTTTTTTTTAAGATGTTTAAAACGTTTCGCATGTTTCTCCCCCAAAATTAACCGGGTAATTTTTCTCTTTTTTTTTTGCCGTGGAGAAAAACAATCAGGTGCAGGCGTAATTAAATAAGCCGCCATGTGTCAAGCTCTGATTGGTATAATTTGTTGTGGATCCGCATGGGCTGCTTATGGGCCACCAGATTAAAATGCCCGCCATGTTTCAGTTCATCGTTGAATGGAAAAACGCACAACCATGAACGACACCACACTAAATCACATGGGTGGGAAGAAGGTGGCTGATACCTTTCCACATGTCTTGCCTTGATTAGTCTGAACGAGTAAGTGGCGAGACCCACCTGCAGGGGCACTGACGCGTTTGTCCCTTGTCCCCTCTGAACGCGCAACTCTCTGCGCGTGTCAAACACACGCCATTCACAGACGTTGACTTGTTTAATCCGACAGCCTGATATAAATCCGAGTTTATTTTTTTAAATATTATTATTTATAAATATTTATTTGTTAATTTTGAATTGATTTGTGGTCCGATTTTGTCGGTTTTAACACTGTTTTGCGTCAAATTCTCAATCCTAGGTAGATAAAAATTCTATAAATAATCAAATTAAATTCAACAAAAATACACAAATAAAATGAAATCACGTCCAATTAAACAAAACTGATCAGGCCTATCGGCCTAATCCCTCTGCTACCACTACAGACCCTCAAAAAATTTTTATAATTAAAACTCTGCCACATATGTCACAAATATAACCTTTTTAGGTCGTACCAAATAGAATTCGGATTACCGTACTCTAACACATTTTTGTGTGTGTATTTTTTCCCTTTTTATAACTATTTTGAGTAAATCACGTGCGTGACTTGAAATCATTCTATTTTTCCTAATTATTATTATTTATTATGTTTATTTATTTTTAAGTGATTTGTAGCCCACTTTTTAGCATCGTTTTGCGCCGAATTTTCAATGATACACAGATAAAAATATATAAATAATTTGTATGAATTATAGCCATATAACTACCATCTTGCACCAACTTTCCAATACTACTCACATAAAAATGTTGTAAATAATTCTAATGAAAAAACAAATAAAAATGTGTTGAGCTAAAATAAAATAAAATCACACCAAATTAAATAAAAAACAAATTCAAACAAAACATAATAAAACTAATTAAAAACACAATAAAATAAATTAAAAAAATTTTTGGGTGAGAGCTATCCTTTTTTTCTTCTTTAATCTTTTTTGAAAAACAATTATATAACCATAACAAATCACACGCCCATCGCGCGCGCCAAAGACTAGTTATACTAAAAAGGTTCTGTAAGGTAAAAACATCAAGCATCCAAAAGGATACGTAATCCCTTTGAAAAAAACAAAAAAGAAATATACATAATTATCATGTCACAAAAGAAAAAAAAAAGCTCATATAATGTGTAAAAAGAAAATAAAACAGGATGAGCGAGGCATAAATAAACTGGAAACATCATTAAAAGTCGTGGTTTGACCAATTGCAAAATTGACAAGAGTCCATGCTTGAGTAGGTACTGGAAGTTTGCTACACCAAATCAGAAAAAACCCCTGAACCAGACATTGCCTGAAAACCAAGATTGATTAGTTCCCAGGATATTGGAAATCCTATTTTACATATCATTCACTGCTATAATCCATGGGGGAGCATCTTACCTAACTATAAGCCATGGTCGTTTAGTGCTTTCAAGGATGCTGCCCCGATAGAACGATACCATGTCCTCTAAGCAAACATATCAGAATCAATTTGCTCAATATTTGGGAAAATTTGTCTCAAAGTAGTAGAATAACCGGGAGACTTTGCCTGGAATGTGGAAAGAAAGATCAAACTTGGAAAATTGAAGCAATATAAAATATAACTGGTACGATGTATCAAATTGTAAGTTGATCAAGCGTAAATTGGGAAGGCAATGACCAACCAATAAAATGAAGGAATACAGTTAAAAGGCCAATGACAAAAGCAGTCGGAGATTTCCTTCTCTAAAATCCATTTTGAGGCCACAAGTGTAAATGCTATAGAAATCCATAACAAAGCATCTGGAAAATCGATCTAGCAATCTAGTTATTCACCTAGACTTAAAACTGGTCGTGTCAAAGTCTCAAACAAGAGGAGAAAAAATTGTGCTGTTGTTACTTGTTAATTGAATTGGTTATGAATATACGATGACCAGAGTTGAGCAATGACATAATTCAAATAGAGCACATCAATAAAAAAAAAAAAAGGATGGAAAACAAGGCTTTGTTTGCTTGACAATGAAATTTGTACAAGCAAATGGAACTATCTAAGCAATCAATTACAGCTCGGAGTCTAAAAAATTTAGGACAATCAAGTTGCAAGGGACCATACACATGGATTGTTTTCGAGGTAGATAGTTGTAAGCTTGTCTCTTGAACCCACAACGGCTTCAGCAATGCCTTCAAGCAGTTCAATTTGGTTGTCATTCAGCCATAGGTCTTCTAATCTACCAAAATTTTTAATCAAAAGAGCAGAAGGAAAAAAAAGGGTCAGTAAAATTAGCAGTGGAAGATAAGATGTCACTATTGGAGAGTGAGGAAAGGGACATACTGTGTCAGGTTTCCAATATCACCCACAGAAGTTATCTTATTCGATGATACATCCAAGACCCTAAGGTTGACTAAGGTAGATAAGCCTTCCATTTTGGAAATCCCATTATGGCTCAAGTATAGTTCTTCTAGAGCAACACATTCCTATGATGAGGACACCGAAAGAAAGAGTTTCATTATCAATCATGCAACAGAAGGATCTGTTCAATTAAAGAGATTATTTTACAGCCAGACAACAGAAATCTCACAACATCCAGAAGGCGTACCTCAAATCCCTTCATAGAAGTTAAACGATTACTTTGCAAGCTAATCTTCTTGATGCATTTCAACCCACATAAATTCACAGCCTTGATACGATTCCTTCCCAGCCACAACTCTTGTAAATTTGTCAAATTTTGTAAATTTTCCATAACCTGTGTTAAAAATGCAAGCCTTAGAATTGAACCAACATTCAACAAGGTTAACATACATATTAGTAAAGATACAGTGGTATAGAGAATAGCTTACCCGCAATCTGTTGGATCCCAGTTCAAGAATTTGCAGTTCATGAAAGTGGTCAATCTCTTCAATTTTAGGAACTTCATTTTTAGATACATATAGTTCCTTAAGGGTGTTGCTGACATTGGACAATCCATGTAAAGCAGTAATCTCATTGAAAGAAACATCAAAGACCAAAAGCCGCTTGAATATGCTAGCATCAGGTATTTTCGTTAACTTATTGTCCCTGAAAACTAACTCCTGCAAACAAAACAACTTAAATAGAGTTACAAATATTCTTCACTCCTAAAAGAAGAAATCTTCAGGTGCAATTTATCCTTTTCCGTACTATTTTCCACAAGGGAAAATGTAAAACAAAACTATCAAGTGAAGCCGTTTAGTCCTACAAAAATATCTTTTTCAAGAAACAAATACAAGTAATACAAGGAACAATTCACTTCTTATGCAATTTCTTCACAGCCAAACAGTATCATACTATCATATGGCTTTCGTTTCGCACATTGCAATAATTTATTTAAACGTTTAGCGTTGATCATAAATCTCATACAATAATCAATCAATCGATTGATCCACACACACACACACACACACATATATATATATATCATAAAACGTGACGAGCTAGAAGAAGGAAAATACATTCCGAGACTCATGTTAGATTGCGTTCGCTCATTTCCTCGAGAATACATAAAGAGAAAAATGAAATCCCAAATGAATTGAATTGAATACCTCGAGGCCAGCCAAGGCGTGCCAGTGAGAGATCGGTTCGACGGCGGCGTCGTAGACGAGGTTCTGGCGCAGAGAGAGCTTCTTGAGGTTCGAGAGGTTTCCAATCCGAGGATCCAAGCTGGAGAGCCGATTCGCCGTGAGGTCCAACTCGGTCAGACTCGTCGGCAACTCGACCGAGTCGAGATCGTGGAGCTGAAAGCTCGTGAGGTCGAGGACTGTGGATGAGAGGTCGAGCTCCACCGTTTGATCGTCGTCATCCGCCTCTGGATTCGGTGCCGGCGCTGGCGCTGCTCCGGTCTCCGCCATTGAAAAGTAACTATAAAGCTTCAAAGGTTTGCGTACGTTTTCCCGTGGCTTTGTTCCTTTTTGTCCGACAAATACGATTGTCCCTCGTCCCTTTTTTTTTTTTTTTTTCAACACGTTTCCCGTCCTCGGTTTTGCAGATATGGATCCGGGCTTGGCCACTTCCATTCACTAATTTAAGTTTTTAATTTAAATTAATGTGATATTATGTGATAATTTTATATTATAATAAAAAAATTAAATGTGATTATTTTTAAATTTTTTTTATTATAACAAAACTCGAATCAGTGAAATGAACAAAAATAAATAAGAAAATCGGTAAACTCACAGATTTTTACTTTTTATTTTTTATTAATACATTTTAATTAATATAATTTTTTAATTAAATGATATTAATCAAAAATAAAATGTGAAAGTCTAAGATCTGTGTATTTTAAAAGGTATTTATCTTATTTTCTCTTAATAAAAGGGTTATGTACAATGTTCTGTTTCGAAAAAATTTAAAATTTTAGTTTTAATTTAAACTCATAAACTAAATAGGTTTATAAAAATTAGTGAATTTACCCATTTTTAGCTCTCTTCTTTTAGTGTAAAAAAATCATAAATGCCACTTAAATTATGTGATCTATTTTTACGTCATTGAGTGGTAATTTAAAATCCATACAATTTAATTCACTTGAACATATCTAATCTATTTATGTGTAATGGCATAAATGTAAAGTTTATGCATTACGGTAGCAATGCATGTAATTTTCTCTTTCTTATTTTCACTTATTTTGTTTTGTGTTATGTTTTTAAGTGTCATCAAAGATAGTGTTTTTAAAATAGTTTTATTCTGTGGGAATATAGAAATGATAATTTTTTTGGAATAGCTATGATTCTCTCTCAATTTTGAGCATTGTGACATTTTCGTCTATAAATTTTTGACTTAGGCATATTTAATCCTTGAACTTTTATTTTTTGATAGTTTTGGTCTCTCAATTAACAAGCGATTTATAAAATTTAGTCTAGATAATTATATCATTATCACATAATTACATAATTTTATATAAATAACTACATTATGTGCAAAATATTATAGTTTTTTATGTAAAATTTTAAATTATCATACGATAGACACATGCTTTTTTTTAGTAAATTTTAAAAATCATTCATCAATTTTATTGTCAATGACTAAAACTGTCAACAAATGAAAGTTCAAATACTAAATATGTTTAAATTAAAAATTTAGGGATCAAAATATCACAATCCTTAAAGTTTAAGAACTAACAGAGCTATTAACCTTTGCTTAAAATGTAAACCATTACTTTATTAGTTGAGGAACAAACCGAAGGGAAGTTATGTCGACGGTCGCTTTATTTGATTAGGTAGAAAGAGAATTAACGGGGAATAAAAAAGAAATTAACAAATACTTATTAACCACAAAGTAAACGAGTGGTTTACTTATAAAATGAGGGTGGTTAACTTAGGCCCCGTTCATTTCGCCGAATCGAGTTTTGTTACAGTAAAAAACTCTCAGAAATAATCACATCTAATTTTTTACTACAGTAAAAAGTTCTCACATAAAATCACATCTCAATTTAAATTAAAAACTTAAATCAACAAACTGAACGGGCCCTTATTAACCCCGCATTTTTAACAAGGTTCAGGCCCTTTGTTGAACCTGATATTTTGAGTAAGGTTGCACTTACGAGCCTTCCTACCTTACTGTGCAGCCTTCAGGCCTTACATTCTTTGCAGGGTTGCCTACTTTGGCGACCATTAAGAGCCCATTTATTTTATAAATTTAAACTTAAATTATTAATTCTGTTATAATATTTTATCTCATAAATATTTTATCTCACAAAATGTTTAAATTTTAAACGTTTAGAATTAATAATCATAGTACACATTCTAAATGAGAACACATTGTTAATTCTACATATATGCAATTGTTTTTTTTTTTTTTTTGAAGATTCAATTACCCTTTATTTTTGATAATTACACCTATTGCTAAAACTAGTGGTCGTATTTTCTCTGGGTACATATTCAAATATTATCATGCCTTATTATGTAACTGTTTAATTGTTAGATTATATTGTTGGCTCTGTTTATTTCGCCCGATTCGAGTTTAGAATTCAAATTTTGCTACAGTAAAAAGCTCTCAGAAACAATCATATATAACTTTTTTGTTACAATAAAAAATTCTCATATAAAGTCACATCTCAACTCGAATCAACGAACTGAACGGACCCTAAAATTTCGGTTAATCGATCTTTTTACATTTTTACCCCTTAATAAATGAAATGTTCCCAACAAACACGTAACAATAGTCAGAACTCAATCGATTCTTCGTCTAGACATCACGCCATTGATGGTTCAGGTAATTTTTGGGTGTTCACGAACATAATAAGGGAAGGCCCTGTCACGTGACATGCCATTTCAACATAGAGGATAGCACGTGCCGCCTGATTTGAACTCAACTTGAACCTAGAAGAAAAGCCCCCAAAAATTAAAAAGAAGAGCTTTTTTCTCTTCTCTTCTTCTCCTTCTCGTTCCTCCCCTCTGCAAATCGAAGGGGGCAGCCATGGAAGCCTTGCTCATAGACTGTGTTCACCACAGCCTTCACGATTTCATGTACCGCAACGCCATTTTCATCTGCGAGCGTCTCTGCGCCGAGTTTCCTACCGAGGTACCTTTCCTTCACCGAACTCTTGCCCTCGTTCTTTCTCTCTCTATTCGTTTCTTTCTTCCTTCTACATCTTTCCTCTGTTTGGATGCCGGGAAATTGCGAGAAAATGGGGAGGGGGGTGCAAATGTTAGTAATCGTATTTTAATTCCTGAAGTTGTATTTGTTTCTCTTACCGGCGTTTCTCAGCGAGCAAACGGGATATTAGCGTTAATTACCAAGATTGATTGTTCGTGCTGTTTAACGGTTTAGATTTTATTCCGCATTTCAGGATTTTGTATTTAAGACGTATTATTTTGTTGTTACTTGTTTGATTTCTTAGTTGTTTTGTCTTGAATTATATGTACAACGGATTCAATTTTCTTTCCGGAACAAATTTTCCGAGAAGAGATTAGGAAGTAGTTTGTTCAAGGGTTCAATAATTCAAGCTTCGAATTGAAAATGCTCTGATTAGATAATTGTTTTGAAGTGAAAGCGAGACTGTGAAGTTTTGGGTAAATTTTGAAAACGGGATTTCTGGGTTTTCTTTACTTTTGAAGCTGATTAGTTGGTGCCTAATAGTGTTTACCATAAGCGATTCATTTTCAAAGTTTGGGTTCTTTTTTTTTTTTTTTTCCTCATGAAGTTTGCGCTGTACTTTTGTTAGGCTTATGAGCTCCGCTTTTTCACGTTACTTTTTGTTTAATCCTTCATCGTAAGTTTCTTTGCTTATTTAGATGTTTAATCTAGCTGAAGGGATATATATTGTTTTTTAATGTTAATTTGCAATCTATTTGATTAATTTATACAAGGCCTCTCAAGAAATAAAATTTTCTTATGCAGTCAAATTTGCAATTATTAGCCAGCTGCTATTTGCGCAACAATCAAGCTTATTCTGCCTACCATATACTGAAGGGTACATATTTCATAAATCTCTTCCCTCAGCTTAATTTTCCTAGAATTTATGATTAAATTTACATGATTCTGTCTTCTTTTTTCTTATTACTCATTCGGGTTTCTTTTGTTTTCTTTTGTTTTCTTTTCTTCTTGGTTTGGTCTTCATGTTTCTTTTCATCTCACTATCATGCAGGAGCACAAATGGCTCAATCCCGCTATCTGTTTGCAATATCATGCTTCCGAATGGATTTTCTTAATGAAGCTGAAGCAGCATTGAGCCCTCCTAATGAGCCGAGTGCAGAGGTAGTCTATGATTCTTACTTGGGCTTCATTTGGGAGTTATTTCTAGACTTAAACTGCCCTTATTTGGGCATTTCCTTTCACAATCTACCATCTTTCTCGTGGCATTGTTTGTGTTACAAATTACAATAGAGGACGCATCGGTCTTTATATTTTCTTGTTTGTTTGTACATCCAGGTCCCAAATGGCGCAGCTGGTCATTACCTTCTTGGGCTTATTTACAGGTTATTTACCTATGATCTTCTAGTGTTGCTAAACTTCAAAAGCTTTTGTGCATGTCTCTTAGTTCTGTTTCTTTGAAAGATCATACGCTTCTTAAGACCTGTTTGTATCATTGGGTAGCAAAATGTATAGACACCTCATATTTGTTATTATCGTTATTCTTAACCAAATTGTTTCAAATCTCTCTCTACCGTCTCTCTGTACTATCAAATGCACAAAACATACTGCTCTTTCATCTTCGTGCATTCACTTATATGTGGGACATACTTATTACATATTTAAAATGGCCAGTTAATTGCTTTTGATTTTGGTTGTAGGTACACTGATAGAAGGAAAAGCGCAGCACATCACTTCAAGGAGGCTTTGTCAATTGATCCATTAATGTGGGCTGCATATGAGGAACTCTGTTTGTTAGGTCTGTAAAAAGAAACCTGTATGTTTTCAGGCAGTGTTGCTCTACTACTGGTGTAATTGAATAGTTCCAATTGCATCATTCAATTATTGTCTTTTTTATGGCTAAACATATAACATTTGTGCATACATGCGATAGCATACGTGGGAGGAATTTGCAATGTTTAAGGGTCTGTTTTCAATCTAATAGTATTTATCTTAGAAGGAACTATGAGATCTAATCGTATTTGTAACTAGGCCATGCAATTTTTGATGATGAGCAATGTCTCTTGATCAAAATGTCAATGTTGTTTCTGAAAGAATATCCTTATATTCTAACATGGACCAAGATTTGATTGACCTTTTTTTTTAATGAATTATCTAAAGTAATCTTTTTGCTTTACTTTTGCCTCTCCGTTCTCTTTCTATGTTGCGTGCATATTGTTATCCATTTTACTTGATGATGTTTTGAATTTTTGGAAATCTAACTTGAAGAATGAAAGTAGCTCATTGGGGCTGAATTGGTTCATTTTCTCCTCAACTAGAAACTTCACAGTGAAGTATTTTATGTTGTCCATTTGATTTGAGTTACTGTTGGTTCTTTTGGTATTACAATCCCATTCTTGCTTTGATTAATCAATTTCTTTGTACTTTTGAAGCATGAATCTCTATTTAGTAAGTTTTGCTAATGTTTGCTTGTTTTTCAATACTTGTTGAGGTTGGTGACTTGGTGCTTTATCTTGTTTGTTGTTTCAGGCGCTGCTGATGAAGCATCTACAGTCTTTGGGGAAGCAGCTGCTCGTTGCATGCAGAAACAGTACCTACATCACAGGTCAGCTTCCCAAAGTCTGCATGTGTCAAATGAGGATCGTAATTTTGCTTCAACAAGGAATTTCTTGAGCTTGGAAGATGCCAGTCCCAGGCAATTGAAACACGTGCAAGGCAATAACATTAGAGATATTCCAGGAAATTATTATAATAATACTGTCTTGGGAGGACCTCCTGCTCAGTCTCTCACTGGAGGCTCTTCTAACTTATCATTTTATAATACTCCTTCACCAATGGCCACACAGGTATGGTAATCGGTCTTGTATCGTGGAAGTTTTGTGTTTTTTAGTACTGTTTTGTTTTTGTTTTTTTCTTGTACCTCATATAAGGTTTTTAACACAATATCCCCCAAAACTGATTGATTTCTTTACATTGCAAAGTATAACTTTATGTCGGATTCTTCCTTGATTGATGAAAATGTGCTGGTGATGAAGCATATAAGAATATTGTAGATCTAGTTTGGTTTCTTATCTATATGAATTTACTACGAGCTTGTGCGTCCTTAAATTAATTAATATGCAGATACCACTATTCTGTTTACTAAAGTATAAGTGGCCTTTAGATATTTGAATATTCCATTATTCCTTTGCATTGTGTATAAAGTCCAACACATTTTGTATCTTCATTTTATTGAAAATACTGTATTCACAACTTTCTGCTTCCTCTGTGATATCAATAATTTAATACTCATGGTAGTGAAGTTCATATATGCTATTGAACTTTCTTTTGGATTATGGATGTGGTCCACTCCTATTAGGTTCCACTCCCGTCCGTAGAGCAGCCTCTTTATTGCCAATAATCCATTGCTCTAAGTTCATCAATCTTTTGCAGTTCTCTGGTGTTGCTCCACCACCTCTATGTCGAAATATACCGCAAAATGGTCCAAATCTAAGCACGGTTGGTGCTGATAGCTTACCAAAGTCAACTGTAAACTCTACTGTGCAAGCTCCTCGAAGAAAGGTTGTAGATGAAGGAAAACTACGAAAGGTTAGGAATATTTAGATTCATATAAGTAATTCTTTTTCTGCTCAACTTATTTGGATCATCAAATCATAACAAGTCCATACTACTTACATAGTTCACCTTGATTACAAATAAGAATCTAGTCATATGTGAAGAAACATTTTCTTCACAGCCAGTTCTTTGGCCAGATATTGTAGGTAATGTTTCAAGGGACTGTATTGGAAACGAAGTACAAAGTCATGTGTTGTCTTTTTTGCCATACTCTCTGATGAACTCGTATACACCTTT
Organism: Morus notabilis; assembly: GCF_000414095.1. Taxonomy (NCBI): domain Eukaryota; kingdom Viridiplantae; phylum Streptophyta; class Magnoliopsida; order Rosales; family Moraceae; genus Morus; species Morus notabilis. Next base: position 221,747 of record NW_010360708.1, on the reverse strand, counting down.
TGGCATTTCCTTGTCCTGTAAAGTAATTGTGCGATCCTTTTATTTCTGAAACTATCTTACTAGTTTTAGTATCTTGTATTGTTTATTTATATTGCTGGCCTCTGCATATCCACTTATGTCTTAGTTGCTTTAGATTAGGTTGTTGTTTTCTGCAATAAGGATTTAGAACTTGGCCTCAGTATTTGCTCCTTTTGTTTCCAGATTTCTAGCAGGTTATTTATTGATTCCGGCACTCGAAGGAGTACAAGACTCTCTGGAGATGCGGGGCCCAATACTAATGTGGCTTCCACAACAGTAGCTGGAAATGGAACTAGCAACTCGTCTAAATATCTAGGAGGGTCCAAGCTCAGCTCTATGTCATTACGTTCTATGACCAATCGCAAAGGGCAAGCATGGGCCAATGAAAATATTGATGAAGGTGATGCATCTCTTTTATCTCTCATTAATTCAATGAACACACTAAAGTAAATAACAAAATATTTTCTTTCATCAACATATGTTGCATAATTTTTCTGTTAGTAGATTGATTAGAAATGGATATGATGATTATATACACACATGTGCGCACACATATAATACGAATTTCTCTCGTACTTGTTGTATATGGTTTTCTTCTCCAAGAGATATTAAACTCATGGTATTTTGATGTTGATCCTGTTCAGGGGTACGCAATGAGACTTTTGAGGATGCGCGGTTAAGTAGGAATGCAACAACTTATGGTCCATCACCTTCTGGTGATGGTAGATCTCATGAACAAGAAGGGGCAACCATGCCTGGTGGTGTTATCATGAATAGTTCAAGAATCATTACTGGAATAGCAGAAATATTGAGCCTTTTGGGAACACTTGGGGAGGGCTATAGGCTTTCTTGTATGTACAAGTGCCAGGTAAAATCTTAATTATTTTTGAAAAAGAGATCATTTTCTTTACTGCCTTGCGCTTTTCATTGATTCTTGATTCTACAGGATGCATTGGATGTCTATCTAAAACTTCCACACAAGCACTACAACACAGGCTGGGTTCTTTCCCAGGTAACTTTTATTGTGCCACAGTTCTCACCTGGAGTTTATTTCGTCTCCACTTGCATTCTTTTTGTAAAAATGCATAGTTGGTTACTTTCCATCCACGTCTGTTGCTAGTCTTCCTGTTGATGGAAATATGTTTGGTTGCTTCAAGAATGTTGAACAGCTAATATAATAACTTTTTATCAACGAATGTACCCTCTTTAAATTGGCTAACTTTTCTACTTTATAAATTTTAAAGTTGCGTGGAAATAAAAACCAGCATCAAACTTTTTAACTTGATATATTATCTCCTGTGTCAAAGTTTATCCTTTCTTTCAACAATATTATGGGGTTTGTTTTCATGCCTTTTCTTCTTAGTTGATTTTTTTTTTTTTCCTTTTCCAACACTTGAATATCCGCCTCTACCTGACTAATGGGCGTGTTGAAGTGCAGGTTGGGAAAGCATACTTTGAGTTGGTAGATTATTTAGAAGCTGATAGGGCCTTCAGTCTTGCCCGACGTGCATCACCTTACAGTTTAGAGGGAATGGATATATCTTCTACAGTTCTTTATGTGAGTGTTTTTATTTCCCCTTAATAGGAAATAAAAATATTGGAATTTGGTATCGTACGATTGGGGAAAAGACAGATTGGTTTTCAGAGAATAGTGTCGTCTTTATGCTGATGTGTTTGTTGAAGTAAGTTCCTTTCAAAGTAAAAAAAAAATAAAAATAAAAAAGGGAAAAAAATAAGAAGTAATAAACATACAGTTCGCCTTGTTGATCCCTTGCCCCCCCCAAAAAAAAGGCTGATAACTATGAACTTAGTTCCTAGATCATTGGTTCTTTTATCTTATGCTAGACACGTGTGTGTGTGTGTCTTGTTTCTCTCTTTTTTGCCTGCAACTTTATTGCTCAGTGAAAGTGATTATTATGTGTGTTGCAGCATTTGAAGGAAGATATGAAGTTAAGTTACTTGGCACAAGAACTGATATCAACTGACCGCTTAGCCCCGCAATCTTGGTAGCTTATAGATTTGTGGTTATTGTGACTGTTTGGACCCCCATTGCCATAAATGGTATTCCTTATGTCTGTTTTACTAAATGAATTGCAGGTGTGCCATGGGAAATTGTTACAGTTTGCAGAAAGATCATGAAACTGCTCTGAAAAATTTTCAGCGAGCTGTCCAACTTAATTCAAGATTCGCATATGCACATACTCTTTGTGGTCATGAGTATGATAAATCCTTTTTATTTTTTCCTTCTCTCTTATATATATATATATATATATATAATTGGTACCGCAGAACAGCTTGCACATTAAATCTTTTGCTTATACATCTACCCTTTTTTTCCCCTTGCTTATGCACCTTTCTCTGCAGATATGTATCACTTGAGGATTTTGAAAATGGAATTAAGAGCTACCAGAGTGCGCTACGTGTTGATGGAAGACATTACAACGCTTGGTATGGGCTTGGAATGATTTATCTTCGCCAAGAGAAATTCGAGTTCTCGGAGCATCATTTTCGTATGGCTTTTGAAATAAATCCACGTTCTTCTGTTATCATGTCTTACGTTGGTACATCATTGCACACGCTAAAGGTGTGTCTACTTAATAGACGGCTTCTTTATGTTACGGCTTCAAGTGTTGTTTTGTTGCTAACTTTCAGACATTGTGTTCCTATTGTATGACAGAGAAATGAGGAGGCTTTGATGATGATGGAGAAGGCTATTATGGCAGATAAGAAGAATCCTCTTCCCATGTATCAGAAGGCTAATATTCTTGTGAACTTGGAAAGTTTTGATGAAGCTCTAGAAGTCCTAGAGGAGCTTAAAGAATATGCCCCTCGTGAAAGCAGTGTTTATGCTTTGATGGGCAAGATCTATAAACGACGTAACATGCCCGAAAAAGCAATGCTTCATTATGGTCTTGCGTTGGATTTGAAACCTTCTGCAACTGATGTGGCTACCATCAAGGTGATTGTCTAATTCTGAATCTATCTTATTTAGTCTTTCATTGAATGTGATTTCGCAATGCACTTGGAGCATGTTAATATTTTTTTTTTTGGGTTCCACGTTCATACATTAGACCCTGAAATCCGCATAATTAACGTTTTCATGAATGATTGAAAGTTTCCAATATACACGTGTCAAACAAATGATTTCTCTTAAAATTAATCAAATTTCAAATGCCACATTTTTTGCGGTTTTCGCAAAGCTTCTAGCTGTCTCTTCGCACTTATTCTTTCTGTGGGATCTAGTTCTAATGTTGTTCTAAAATCAACGTATTGGTTTAGGTCCTCATTTTCTAATAAGTTTCTGGGATGCCCCTTAAAGAAGCACAATATCTGCGTTATGCTTATCTTTTCTGATCCCGATTTTGAACAGGCTGCCATTGAAAAGTTACTTGTACCAGATGAACTAGATGACAGCTTGTAGAGTTCAACCTGCTTCAGAATCATGCTGTAAAAGAGAAGATGATTTTTTTTATGAGGCTCACAAAATTCAAGCATCAAGGAGTTTGTTTGGCTTGCGCTTTCGGCGAACGAGCATGCAGGCGCAGGGTTATTTGTTCCCGCTAAGCGCTACTTCCAAGTTCCAACTGGCAGATGTTAAAATTGACCTCGGTTATGTGGGTAATTGACATTACTGACGGAGGATCTGATGTAACAATAATTCCACCAAAGCCGCCACACTTGTACGAATGTTTGTAAAATGATGTTGAGAAAAGATTCTTGTATCGTTAGCTTTTTTCCCTTGCCTTTTGTTTTGTTTTTTGTTTTTTTTTTCTTTCTTATTTTGGTTGTATCATCACATTGAGCCATACTTGTTCATAATCTTAGGGATTGTTCTTTTGCAACAAGACTCAGACAAATTTTGAATTCGAGTTACAATTTTATTTAAGTTCATGTTCTTTTGTAAAATTTGAGTTTGAACTCGAGTTTGGGGTTAAACTCGAGTTTAAGTTTTCCCTTTAACTTGAATTCATAAACTCAAACTTAAATTAATAAATAATATTTTTCTACTTTTAAAAATACTATAACTTTTTCGTTTTAATTCTAATTGAGATGATTTTTTTTCTATGCATTCATAATGAAATGACGAATAAAATCTCTCATATACCCTATTAAAATTTTTCATCACAATTGAGTTTTTATTAAAATGCTATTTAAATACAAATTTAAGTTGACCTATCTAAACACAAACTCAAAAAGATTTTCAACTCAAATTATAACTTAAATGTGTACATTCAAACACAAACTCAAGTTACAACTTCAATTTAAGTTATAACTCAAATTTAATTTAAAATCATCATTTAGGTCATCCTAACTCAAAAATGAAAAAAAAAAAAACCCCATTAAATTCCTTGTTCCTTCTTTTGAGTTTGAAGTCGTTTACTTTAGAAATATTGCAGAGGTTTTATTTATTTATTTATTAATAAGTACAGAACTGCATAGAAATGCTTTACACGTGCATTACTCTCGGCAGTTTTCTTATTGGTAAATTCTAAAATCTCATGTTGAATTTTGTCAATTGATATTTGATAACGTTAGTCGAAGTGAACGTTTGATTGTTATGTATGAATTAGCCACAAATAAAATGCTCGTTGGCGTTATTAGTGATTGATATCAAACAAGCAATCAAACTTAGAGAAAATTACAAGAACAATATCTATCCTGCGGTGGTGTTACATCTATCACTTTCTTCAGTCATAAGCAAAAAAAATAAAAATAAATAAAAATAAAAAAAAGCAAATCTACAAAATAAGTCATGGTAAGAATTATGATGATAAATTAAGAAAATTGGACAACTTGTCCTAGCAAGTAGCGACATTTTTAGGCCTTAGTGGGAGAGTGATTGTTGCTACTTGCTAGGACAAGTTGTCCAATTTTTTTAAATTTCGTTTAGTTTTCTGATTCGAATTTTTAATTTGAGTTGAGATGTGAATATATGTGAGAGTTTTTTAGTGTAGTAAAAAAGTTAAATGTAACTGTTTTTAAGAGTTTTTTACTGTAGTAAAACTTGAATTATAAACTAACGAGCCTTAATTAATCATCATTCTTCTTACCATGACTTCTTTTGCAGATTTGCTTTTTATTTTATTTTATTGTTTTTTTGGCGTCATAAGTAAACAGAGACCTACTAGATGCTTCCTTTTTAAGACTATTGACATATCCATTAAGTACTCGAAATTCAAACAATAATAAAAAAGAAAAGAGATTTTGCAGTAAATAGCAGATTTTCTAAACTTAAAGCAGTAAATAGCATAATAGTTTTAGTTAGCTTAGTAAATAACATAGGAATAAAAGTTTATAGCATATTTTAAAATTTTAATATATGGTGTACCAATTCGACCCTTAGAAGAGTTTCAGTGACGATGAGAGAGGATGAGAGTTTGTTAATGGTGATGACCAATGAGAAAAAGAGGAGAGAGAGTGAATGTGGTAAATAACCCAATTTCTATATTTCGTAAAATTAATGGTTTTACCATATAAATTGGCAATTTACTAGAAAGCAACTTCTTGTTTACAACATCATAACCTTTGTTTGACTAGTAAATCCACCATTTACCACTTAAATCCTCCATTTACTAAGTTGAGTAGAATTTTGTCTGTTGATAAATAAAGAATTTACAAGGTAAATGATGGATTTATCAGAAAATAATTTACTGTTTATAACATCAAAGCATCTGTTTAACTAGTAAATTCATCATTTACCATGTAAATCCTCGATTTACTAAATTAAACATAACCTGTTTGTTGATAAATGAAGCATTTACCATGTAAATTTTGCATTTACCAACATCTCACATTCAAACCCTAAAATCCACATGCAAGCAGAACCACCCCTTGATGTCTTTGGTGAGCTTCTTCGGCAATGATGGCGGCACGCTGGCGACACTAATGTGCTCGTGTCATCGTCAATGGCGAGATCGAATTGTTGTTGCTTCGCGCGACTCATTGTCTCGAAGTCCATGAGGTAAGGAGGCCGATGATAGAGGATGAGAGAGAGAGCGAGGAGAAAGAGAGGTTGAGCGAGGGAGGAGAGAGAAAGAGAGGGTGAGCAAGAGAGGGGGTGAGAAAGAGAGGGTGCGCGAGAAAGAGGAGAGAGAAAGAGGAACAGCGTGTGGGAGAGATCAGAGAGAGGGGAATTGAGAGAAAGAGTGACAAAATCAAAGAGTTTTATGACATTTACTAAATTTAAAATTAATATATGCTATAAACTTTAATTACCCACTCCATTTCTACTATTTCCCTCATTCACCCAAAAGAAAAGTGGAAAACATTATTCTCAATGATTATTACCCACTAAATTTTCAATCAGTAAAAAATTAGAGCCTTTTAGCAAATTTCACCAAAAAAAAGAGCATCAAAATTCTTGAATCATAATCCATGTCTTTAAAATTAACATAAATATAATATGTAATAAGTTAAAAATTAATTGTAATACCTAGCATTGCGATCTCATCACGAGTAATTGATACATATAATTGTTCGTTCATTAATGATGATTGATGACACAACTAGCCATGGAGAACATCTATGAAAATAAGAAGGAATATAATGCACGAATTCATAGATCCCATTAAAATCACACAAAAATAACAATGTAAGTAAAATTGACAGTTTTTTTTTTTTTTTTTTTTCCTAAATAAAGTTTACAGTTTTATTAATCCTTTTTTCACGTCGGAACGTAGGGTCTCGTGAAAACAAATGATCACAACCAACAAACTCCAAACTTATACTTATTCCACAAGGGCAGGGCAGTAGTACCAAACATGAGAAAAGAACGAAAACATAAGCAAAATATGGCATGAATACATACTCTAGTACTCCATTAATTATTCATGATTTGGTCACTTCAACGTAGGCTTGGAGAGCTTCTTCCATTCTTGTGGCCATGACTTGCAATCCTTTGCCTATAAAACCGTCCAAATCCTGTGGTTTCCATCCCTCGACCGGCTCGACTTCGTACCACCACTTAATGCTGCAGCCACCTTCCTCCGTCGGTGCCACTTTCACCGTCGAAACATACGAGTGAAACCCGACGTTGCCGTCCACAATTGAGTAGCTAAAAACCATCCGGGTCCGGTCAGTGGACAAGAGTTTCTGTTTAGTCCAGTTCACCCTGATCTCTTTCTTACTACTCGTTTTATTGTTACGATCGTCGACCGGAGTCTTGAACCCGGCACAGTACCGGACGCAACCGGGTTGCCCCGACAGGCCTTCCACGGGAAGGCAAATAGAGAGAGTTGGGAACCACTTGTTTAGGCCAAAGAAGTCTTCTAAGAGAGGCCAAACTTGTTGGGGTTTGCAGGTTTTTAGCTCCGTGCTTGCTTCGCCTTCCCATTTCTTTTGGTGTTGTTGATCATGATGATCAACCACTTGGCGATGATGATCGTGATGATGGTAAGCTGCAGTTTCCATTGTTGTGAAGTGTCTATGGAAAAGAAACTAAAGTCTTTTGCAAAGTTACAAAAACAGGTAGGGAACGAGATTAGTGATTAACTTGGTCTATATAAAGAGTGACTATTGCCGACAATTGATGTGTAAAAATAATGTCGTAAGTCAGCAATATTGCAGGTTCAATAATTGTCATGTGGTTGTGCTTGTGCATCACGTTTTTTTTGTTTTTTTTTTTTGTTTTGGGAGGGGGGATGAGATTTTGTGCATCACAATGACTAGCGTTTTTCACGTTTTTTTTTTTTTTTTTTTTCAAGGTTCTTTAATCACATCTCGAACATTACAGTACATTAATACACGTACTAAAGGAGAGTCTTCTTTATTACTGTTTACTCTACAGTTTTATGAACAGTAAACTTTTTTTAACCTTTTAAATGTATATTTACCGTTCTGCCCTTTGATGTTTGTTTACCCCACCTGTTTTCAGCTGGCATTTTCGTCTATTTATTGTGGTATTTTTTTTTTAGAAAAAAATTTACGAGTTGCGGGACAAGTGAGACATGTGGTGTGAATGTGTTGTTTGTGATGTTGGTTTTCTAATGAACGTGGGGTCCACTTATTTGTTTTCATAGGGAAAACAAATTTTCTCTATTAATTGTGGAGGCCAATTATGGTCCAGAAAGAGAGAGGAGAAAATTTCTTTTCTCTGTTTTACGTTTTTGCCCTTGGTTGTTTTTTCATTAATCCGTTTTTACTTTGAGCTTCTTCGTCATTTCGCTGTGCTTTCAATGTCTTCTCCTTTTTTTCTCTTTTATTTTGTTCTTTGGTGTTTTGTGTAAATCCTTTAATAATTTTGTTGGCAGCCAACGACATTGTTCAGTAATGTTTTAGCTATTAATGATATATGTTGTTGGTAATATAAGAAATGATAAGCAATTTTATTGTATTTCCGTTAATTGTGGGAGATTTGGGACTTGTTCTTTTAGAGTGTGACTTGAGTGTAGTTTTTGAGTTGAATTTGAGTTATAACTTGAGTTAAAGTTGTAACTTGAATAAAGTTGAGTAAAGTTGAATGAAGTTTGAACTTAAAAGAACGTGAAGTTAAATAAAATTGTAACTTGAGTTTCAACTTTTTCTGAATTTTGTTATAAAAGAACAATCCCTTGGTGATTTGTTCAGAGTTGTATTTCTGAACAAAAAAATAAATAAAGAAAGATTTATGTACGACTGAGTGTTCATTAGAGCGCATTTTCCTTCAACACAAATGTGAGCCTTTGAACATCAAAGATAAGCTTTGTATAAAATTTTATTTTTATTCAATGCTAAAGTTGTGAAGATATTTTATTAAGGTTGCCGAAAGGAGAATAATAAAAAAGAGGTATAGCAAAAAATAATAAATATGGTAGTATTTCTATTTATATTTTTTTAGTTTTATTTTTTTTTTACATATCTATATAAATATATAAATCACTTTCCTACAGATTTCGTCACTCAATTCAAACTCTGGAATATATCGCTGCATCAACAAAACCAACTGTATCATTACAAGAACAAAAAAGTTTGAATCGTATAACAATTTCTGAATTACGAGCGCTAGACCCATATCAAAATCAGGTAAGCATCTCTGCGATATAACTTATTCCATTACTTATTTATAAAAAAATAATAAAGAAATTCTTTTCTGTATTCCACAGGAGACAAAATACACAATTAGAGTGACTATCATTGAACACGATGGGTACCAAGGATGGTTTTATTATGCGTGCACTAAATGTTACAGACAAGTTAGGAAATCAGGGACATCTTGGTGGTGCAACACGGATGGATATCTATCCCCTTGCTTGGTAATGACATTTACCATAAAAAAATGGCATTTAAGTTATAGATTCATAGTTAAAACAAATTTAAATTTTTATAAACATGTACAAAATTAATGTACACATAGAAGATAACACGAGAAGAACGAACTCAGTCATGTTCAGGAAAACTGTTCAATCACTCATAAATAAAGCTTGCTCTACACTTACTTATGAAGAATGATACACTGACCGTTATACAATTCCTTCCATTTTACAACAAATTAGAGGAATGTCAAAACTATTTGTTATACAATTTCATAGTCGAGGTGCTTTTATTGATACAGTTATTTTAAAAATTTTCAGCGATGATGAATCTCTATTGTGCTTACCTCCAACAACATCAACATCTTCAAAAACAACCCCATCGATTTCGAAACTACCATAGTAAGCTACTATTAATATCTTATTCTTTCTTTCCTTTTAATGTTAATAAAGCATCGTTCTTAGTGTATTAATATTTATTACTATACAGTCATTACCATCTACCTTTTTCGACACAAACTGAATCTACTTCTTCAATCAATTCCTCAAAAAAATGAAAAACAATCAGGTAATTCTAAACGTTACATATTAAAATATTTATTTTCTTAAATGTAAACAAATTTATTATTATTTATCATCATCTATTAATAAGTAATCCTTTTTTTCTTTATCTTTATTGCAGCTCCGAAGAAACCAAGAAAAAACTAAAGAGGAATAAATATGTATGCATATATAGACACATAAATATATATAGCTTTCAAACTGTACTGTCATTATGTACCCAACTTTGTATTAATTTTTGAGTATCGTAGACAAATATACATCCGTGCAATGGCACGGGTAACTCACTAGTTAATACCATAAACAAAAAAGTATCTCTTGGCTACTATTAAAACGGGACTCAATAATTTTATAAAATATATTATCCGGATATCTCTTTTCTGGGACATATATTATTCTTTTCAGCATGATGTTAGTCAATTATGGATCCAAATTCCTCATCCATTTTTAGTGTCTTAATTAGTATCTAACCAATCAAATTATACTACATCATTTCATGATAAGCACAAAAGAGTTGGTTAAAAAATAATTAAATTTTTTTTATACAATGTGGCATGATATGATTAGTTAGACACTAATTAAGGCACTAAAATTGGACAAAAAAGTTAAGTCTGTCAATTAAATATTTCGTTTTCATAAATGTCGGGTTTAAATTTGATGCGATGTTACTTAAGATTTTTTAACGTTGGATTCAACATTTTGTAAAATGGTTGGTTGAAACTAGCTAAAAGCTCGCGCGTTGCAGCGGAAAATACTGTTGTATTTACAAAAAGTTAGAAATTTTTATAGTATAGAATTAGTTTTGTAACGATTCAGCTCTCCCGGACCGTTACTTAATTACGTTAAACTTAAACTTTAAATCTCTTTTTAACTTTTTAAAAGCAAACTGATATACTCTAAATTTAAGGATATATTTAAAAAAAAAAAAAAAACTAGTTTATAAATCGTTTTTCTTTACTTTGCATTAAGGCAAGCAAAGGAAGTGGAAATAACATTTAGTCTCAAACATGGTAATCGCACTAATGTTCAAATCCAACATACTTTTAATAACATATTTTAGTTTCTAAGTACTTAGAATTTAAAACACACATATAAATAAGCATCGCAAATAAAATTTGCATGTAGATATTTTCTAAACCATAAATTAAACACATCTAATTCTCAAAATCAAAACATAAAATGGGGAATAATTATTTACATGGTGGTATCCAGTTCCTAAACCTCTGCCTTACACGTCCATCGCCAAGTCCCTCAATAGGTTGTAGGCTTTTTTCCTACAGCATGAACAAACTGATGAGCTAAAGTTCAGTAAGTACAAGTATCCTCACAAAACATTTGCACACAATATCACATATATAGATGCATGACTTTTTATGCTCAATTATAGAATATATTTTATTCTCAGGGCCTTGTGCTCGTACCGGTTTGTGAGCGACCAATGGGGTACCGGGAGAGCTACCCAAACATTTCGTCCAATAACACCCAAGAACTAATTAATTATCAATTATTATTTCCCTCGTGGACTCTCAACACCCCCGCGCGGAGTTGGTACAACACCTCTCTAATTCTCATTACCTTTGCCTCAATTTAAGGTGAACATGCAATTATGATCATGTCACATAAGTATAACGAATACAAATTAAACTCTAGAGGCAATATAATATAATAATCAATATTTATGCCACAAAGTATAATACATAAAATACTTTATATGACATACTTTACTCAATACTCGACAATCACATCACAGAGAATCGCATCATGTAAACAAACAATCTCTCAAGCATATATATATATATATTTTAAAACTATTCATGCTGTAGGTAAGGTTTGTACTCACCTAGTGATTGCAATTAGTGTTTTCCTACAACAAACTGGATTCTCAACTGTGTTCTTTAAACTGTTCTCAACGTCATAAGTGTGTGTTCAAGTTGTACAAACAAATCAATGTCAGTTCACTTTCAAATTCTAATTTACTTAGCTTAAGTTTTACCAATTATGACTTACAGACATTTAGGGATTAATTCACTTAATTACTTTGATCAGCTCTTCCCGTTAGTTATCATCCTGGTGATGGTTGTCGTTTCTTTGTCCCTGATTCCTTTGATAAGCTCTGAACTCTTGAAGTCGAACCTCATGGATGAGCCTTTCAATTTCATCCTTCAAGTTCATACAACCGTTAGTATTATGTCTAACTTCTCTATGGAACTGACAATACTTGTTCTAGTTTCTTATGTTTGGGTCCGACATCATAGGTTCTGGTCGGCGTAGCATGTTTCCTCTACCAACCTGGTTATAAATTTCTTCAACTCCAACAATCAACTCATGATAAGTGTCACGCCGTTGGAACGGGCGAGGCCTTCTATTGTCTTCTTGCCTCGGCTTTTTTGCTTCTGACTGATTAGAGGTTGAAGCTATCTGCTCCTTTGTTCTTTTTTTTATCTATGCTCAGGGTTATTAGCCTCGGCCTCCTCAGCGTTGATGAATCCTTACACCCTAGCTAGAAACTCTTTATATGTAGAGGGCGGCTTGTGATTGAGGTCGCGCTTAAATGGTGTGCCTTTTTTCATACTGGAGAGGGCTCCCATTAAAGCCTACCTATCAGTCATGTCGGTGGTTGTGGCGAATGCTTCACCGAACTTTTCCATCCATTCCTTCAATGATTCATTTAGCTTCTGATAGACCATTGTCAAATTTTATTTCGGTGGGACATATTTGTTCACCCCAAGGAATTGTAAGGAAAAGGCTTCATTCAATTTATCCTAGTTGGAGATAGAGTTAGCATCCTAAACCATTGACGGGCTGAATCTGTCAAATGGTTACAAAAATCTCGACACATGATTTCTTCAGAATAGTCGTGCAACAATATATGTCCCGTATACAACACCAAGTGGTCTTTGGGATCTCTTTTTCCATCATAAAAAGCAATTGACGGTGCTTTATATTTCTCTGGAAGGGACGGTGCCATGATCTTTGCAGTGAAAGGATGATTATAAACCTTTTTTGGGGCAATGTCGACGTTTACCACCTCTACGATTTACCTTAAATTTTGTTGTAGGTAACTCACTGCCTTTTGACATCTTTCTTTAAACCGACGACATCACCTACAAGCTTCTCCTCCAAACTTGCCATGTGCTCCACAATCGCCTTAGCCTCTGTCGTTGAGATTACAGAGTCAACTCCTTTTGAGGCTTCGGCTCTTATAGCATTCAACCTTTTTCTCAGATCTCTGCCCTTTTGCACCGACCCCGAGTCTTCTTGGGCATCGTTACCCTGGTTTCCTTGTTGTGGCGCCCTCAGGGGCAGTCTTTGTCCATTTGTATCTTCTCTTTCCTGAGCTCGTCTCCTGACAGCCCTTTGCCTGCTCCCCATCGACTTTGACGGTCAAGGTCTAGGGTTATTTCTCTTTGTGTTCTTGCTCTTTCTATTTCCTTTATAGGCACCGCGCTGGTCACCATTATTCTAGTTCCCGGCTACGACTGCGTTTGATGGTCTCGGTAGAGCGTCTTCAAGATGAGGCATTAAGTTTCTCCCATCAATTCGCTCTATGGTAGCTACCAAGTGTTGAACCATATCAGTCAGGGAATTCAGCTGTGCTTGCATCTGCATCGGATATGGTTGGGGCGCGCTTGGGGCTGGAACCTCTTCATTCCAAACCGTAGGTTGATTCTCTAGATTCGGTTGATTCTCACCCCTTCCTTCATTGGTCTGATTGGCTTGATTCACGGTGTTATCTTCAATTTGGTTACCTTGATTCACAATGTTGCTTCTTATTCTTCTTGGAGGCATGGCTTCAGATCGATTTTCTCACTGGAATTCTTTACGCTAACCAGAGATTTTAGGTTCGGTCCTTAGTGGAGTCGCCAATTGTTGACGGTGAAAATTCGTCGACAGAATAATAATGAATTTCTTTACGGTTAATGTGAATTAAACGATCTAAAACACAATTAAAAGCGGAATTTAAACAAGAACACACATAATTTATAGTGGTTCACCCTCAATTCGAGAGCTATGTCCCCTGTGGGGAGGAGAGAAAATTCACTACTTTGGAAGAGAATATATGCACTAATGCTCATAATGAGACTTAGAGATTTTCTAACTTATCATTTATTATTTATACTCACAGTCACCGTCCATATCCTTTTCCTTGTTTGAATTTTGGATGTTTTCCTTATCTTTTGGGATAGTTTCTCAAAAGATAGAGAGTACAATCAATCATAATAGTTTTCTTATTTAAACTTCATATATTTGAATTACAAATAACAAATCTTAAGGTAAATCTTGCGGATCTCATCTCTTGCGTAGCCTTGACTTCATAAACGTTCACAGAAGCCTCTTCATTTTCGATTGCGGGTACGGTCAACCTCATGCTTACGTTTGGTGTTTCTTTCTAGCGATCGACCCCTAAGAGAGTTGCCTGCTGATGTGGCGCCTAGAGCTGAACTATTATTGATCATTTAGTGGTCTCATTTAAAGCGTGTGGACCTTATCCAAGGTCTTATTTAAAGTTCGGCGTTTTATCCCACAACAGGTCATGTGGTCTAATTATAGGGGGGAAGACTTCTCCCTTTTTTTTTAAAAAAAAAAATCTCTTATATTTTGCTATTCAAGATATTTTGGATGGTTGGTCCAAATTTTTTTTTTGACACAAATGGTTGGTCTAAATTTGATACGCACAAAAACAACGAAAAGAAAAATTAGCAAAAAATACAATGAAAAATCAGTCATGTAAAACGAGACTTCTTCTCTCTTAAGATCCAATGAAGTAGAGTCAACACCAGAAATTACGTTAGTAGTATTTTGAGGTCTCAAAATTCGAATATATATATAAGTTGAGATTTAAGGGCCCGTTCACTTCGCTGATTCGAGTTTGTAATTCGAGTTGAGATGTGATTTTTTGTGAGAGCTTTTTACTGTAATAAAAAAGTTAAATGTGACTGTTTCTGATAATTTTTTACTGTAACAAAACTCAAATTCTAAACTCAACTTATAGATTACATGTCTACAATTTTATGTTTAAACAATTAGATTTTGTTTAAGCATAACACAATTAGTTAAAAAATATTTTAAAGTTTTAAAATTAGGTGATATTATGTTGATCGATCAGACATCACTAAAGACATTAAAACTAAATAGATAAATATTTGAGATCAGACACGTGTCGTCTACTAATTAATGCTTTAGCTTTTATTTTCTTTTGGCTCTAAATTGAGCTCCATTAGTTCCTCCTCCTCTACTATTCTTAACCACAACTTTGCTTTCAGATTCAGTACTAGTTCTCGGGGATTGTACAATTATCAATTGGAGAGGATTTTTTTTTTTGTCTTTTCTTGATGAAAAGTGTTTTCCACGATGATCACATGTCGGTCCCATGAAGTCGATCCTTAAAATTTGACACGTACCTTGAGTGTATGTCCTGACTCGTAAGAAATTGCACTAAAATATAAAAACCTCTCTTTCATGGAAAGCCAAGTGAAAAAAAAAAAATTTTCCTTGAGAATTTTTGTACTAAATTGCTTAAAATACTTAGAACTCTTTATGTGGGTTTTCTTCATCTTGTTCCTCATTATGGTTACCTTGAGTTTTTTGGGTCCTATAAATTGCTTAAAATAATTAGTCTATATCGGGATTTTCACCACCTTGTTCCTAATTATGATTAACTTGAGTTTTTTTTTTTTTTTTTCAGTTTTCTCTCTCTTTACTGTATCATACTACTTCTTTACGAGAATTAATTAGATGTCTTAATTTAGCGAGCACTACTCGTTTTTAAAATTGTATGTCGAAATTCTTTCGTCTGGCAGGTTGCTCTCTCCTGAAAGTTTTAAATTCTTTTCCCAAAGAACGATAAACGGTTGAAATCTCTTCAACACTACAAACGTTTTCTCCTAAAGATTATTATCCGATAATGAGAACTTCTCAAAATATTATGCGTGAAACCTAAAAAGTCCACAAAATGAATAGCCTAGAACTGTATTTATAGAACAAGAATTCCTTATCTAATTCACGTTGGTTCAATCCAATTCTATTTCAAATTATATCCACATATTGTCCACTTTATTATTATCTCCATCTTCAAATTCAAATCAACCTTCTAAAAAAACTCTATCTCCACGATATTCCTTCAGCCATATTAGATCTTCAAAATCTTTTCAAATCTTTAAATTCGAATCAGCCACAAAATATCTTCTGAAGTTCAAATTCAAATCATCAGCGGAATTCTTTACAGCAAGATAACAACTTGATCTTCTCATTTGAAAAACTGCATCTTCTTTTAAATTCAAATAATGCACCAAGCTTTTCAAACCCAAGCAAATCTTCACGGCAAACTTCAAGACATTAACTTTATCTTCTCATTTGAAGAGCAGCATATATCATTATATCTTTTGCCAAATCAAACTTCAAAATCAAATCAAATGCCCAGCAATATATATCCGGATCTTGTATTTGGCTTGCACAGCACATCACTTGTTTAAATTCACATCCATATTAGAATCTTATATTCCACATTACCTTTTAAATCCGGATAATCATCAGTCCAACAATTATGCATCAACCTCTCCGATTCTTCAACTTGAAACCTATTTTTAAATTTTTACAACTAATTGCCAATAAATTACCAATTAATAAAAATTTTAACAATGTTCTTCATGCGAATCGTTGTTGAACCCTTGCAGATCTTTCCCTTTTAACACAAATAGTCATAAATATCATCTCAATTCGCCATTATACACTAAGTCCTATTACAACTTCTGTTTCTTCCTGTTAATTAACTTCTGTTTAGCAAAGATTGACCATATCAGAACCTGTTCTTTAGTAGGTTTGCTATGTAGACTTGATTAGTTTGCTGATAATCAAGTGTTTAATGTGGACAGCGTATCAAATAGAAGGAAACAGCTAAAAATAATTTTTAAATTTTATTCAAAGCTCTACAAACAAAAGGGGCAATTTGTTATTGGTTTCATATATATATATATATATATATATATTTTTTTTTTTTTTTCTAAATATTATCAAGTTCCAAGTTTGAATTATTTAAGATCACTCCAGTATTAAACAAAACGACATGTCCTTTCTCTTATCTTATTTGCTTTTCTTATATAGCAATTGTTTTCTTTCATGTTTATTAATCAGAAATTAATTAGGTATTTTATGAAATTGTTAGTTTTTCTCGATCATTATCAAAGAACTATTTTTGACATTTCAAAAAAGGTGCACTTTTAAGTACTTTTTCTTATTACTAATTATTCTTTTATGTCATTAAGAACTACTGTTGTTAATGCTTAGACAACGAAATCGACATATCATTTTTATTGCAACAAAAACATGTTATTTATTATATTGAAACGAAAATCCCGTTATTTTTTCCTTGAATGCTGTTTGCTAAGAAATGACAGGTGGATGAACCTTGTTTCTTTCTTTTTTTTTCTTTTTTTTTTTTCCTTTTTCCTGCCAAATTACTGTTGATTCTTCGTGATGTGGAAAACGTTATTTGCTTCACTATCTCAGTGCACGACAGATGAAATCTGACTTTGGACGATAGACTCTTTCAATTGATTTCTTCTCCAGGAATAACGACATATAAAAAGCCACAGTTGGTCCAATGAGATGACACCTTAATAAATTGCATGTCGTTTTTCTGGTTTCAGAAACAACATTGCATTTTACTGACCAACCCCATATAACTGTTCAGAAAAGTGCATGTGTGTATTATCCCACATGAAAAGTAGATGAGAATGTGAAGTGGTTTATATGCATAGAAAGATCCAATACCAAATAAGTTAACCTTTTGGGTCAAGTTGGGCTCCTGAAGTATGTTGGACCAGTTTCGCATTTGGTGTCTCCCCAACAAGTGATATAAGAGCCGATGGTTCGTATAAGTCAGGCGATTACACTCGGTTATAGCTCTCACGTTGCCTCCCGTGGAGAGTCAGTGTTTCCGCAGGTGCGTGGATGGTGGAGCATTTAGTGGACTCGCATGGTTTCGGCGCTCTTTTCCATGCTTGAGTTGGCTCCAGTTTGGAGTGTGATGCTTGGATCGTGCTGGCTACTTGAAAGTTTAATTCGAGGGAGAGCTCGGTGAGCACACACATAAAAGGGATATTGTTGAGAAAAGTGCATGTGTGTGTTGTCTCATATGGAAAATGGATGAGAATGTGAAGTGGTTTATATGCATGGAAGGACTCAAGACCAAATAGGTTAACTTTTTAGGTTAAGTTGGGTTCCTAAAGTGTGTTTGACCAGTTTCGCATTTGGTAGACTCGCATGGTTTTGGCTCTTTTTCTCATGCTTGAGTTGGCTCCCATTTGGAGTGTGATGCTTGGATCGTGCTGGCTACTTGAAAGTTTAATTCGAGGGGAAGCTCGGTGAACACACACATAACGGAGAGATTGTTGAGAAAAGTGCATGTGTGTGTTGTCCCACATCGAAAGTGAATGAGAATGTGAAGTGATTTATATGCATAGAAAGACCCAAGACCAAATATGTTAACCTTTTGAGTGAAGTTGGACTCCTGAAGTGTGTTGGATTAGTTTCGCAACAATAACAAATAAAATCATGTCGCTTTTCCCAATTATCAATTTCGATTTTTTCCTCTCCAGTAGTAATGATAATAGAAATAGTGATGGTAATGATAATGATAAGCCTCAAGGCTTTTTTGATTTTGTGTTTCATTCTCTCCGACTAGTGATGGTAATGATAATGACAAGCCTCAAGACTTTTCTGATTTCGTGTTTCATTCTCTCCGACGACATTGTGAATATGATCTGATCCACGTCAAGCAATTGAAATGTTGAGTTTCGGCATAGATAAGCCAATTAAGTTGTGTTTTAAGAGTTTAAAAAGTTTTGAGCTGGATTCTTGCCAAATGCCAAGGGAATGCACCAGTGGAAATAGAAGCACCAAATCTAGCTTAATTCCTTCACCTATACGGGGAAAGTGGTGCCTAAATCATCACATCCAATTCTACTGATGAGTTCTCCCATTCTCAACAAAGTCGATATCTCGAGTTTTACATATTCAACGACAAACGCGATGAAGGAGTTCACAGAAATCTCATCGATTTTATTGGTTTCTTTGGTCATTATTGCAAGACATTTTCTATTGTACTCGTCGAGTCTCATAATAACAATTATAAAAGGATTTGGTTATTTTTCACTTTTCTTAATTTCCTCCTATTTTATAAATAGTTCTGCGTACGTAATTCGTTTCGTTTCTTTGTTTTTGTAATATTATTGTTTGATAACCTGTATTAATATTAATCTGATATTCGTTTGGTTTATTAGTTTTAATGTAATTGGCTTATCCTAAACAAGAGGGGAGAACAATCACCTTAAGTTCAGTATTATGTGCAGTCAAACAACTTTTTTTTTATTATGGAAAATGCTAGTGATCGAGGCATAATCTGTTGGTTTTCGTGTGCGAAATGTGGTAGTGCGGATTTTGTACAATAAAAATTTTTATAAAATTTTTAAATACTCTATAGATTATATTAATTTATGTAATAATAAATTAATCATATTAATTTATAAAAATAGATACCTAGCGAACAATTAAGCGGATAATTTGAGCTCTTTGACTACGAACAGTCCAAGCTCAAAGCTTTCTCAGAAAACCCAAATCTTTCTCATCTAGTCCTTGAAATCTGCAAGACTTAGAGTGTGGGCTCTAATAAAGAACTATCATATTAGATCACTCACTAATTTGTATTCCTTCACTATCAACGCATGTATGTAAAGAAACTGGAAATTGGAAGAACTTTTCTTCTCTTTTCTCTCTCTAAAATTCAGCTATCTTAGGAAAAAATAGAGAGCAAAAATTCACTTCACCAATTTTTTATTGTCTCCTATTTATAGAACACTAGGAGAACCCATTTGCTTTAACTTGAAGACAAAGCAATAGTAAAACTAGTTATTACTATATTTTAATCTCATTAAAATACAGTTTCCTATTAATTTTGGAAATAAAATTCTCTCCCTTCCCTCTACTATATGGCCGGCCACACCACAGGAAGACCTCCCCATGCTTGGCGCAAATTTGCAGCAGGAGAGAGAAAATTCCTCCTTTATCCAGTTTCTAATTTTAGCTCAAATTTAAATCTAAATAAAGTCATACTTGACCTTCCTTTTGAATTTGATTAGAAAACTTGTTAAACAAGTAAACCAGATATCTTGAAGAGCAAGCAACTAAATCCTTGTGAGATTCTACCTGTGTCACACGCCCCTGCACCTCCCTCTGCTTGGGCGTGTGACCTCCTGTGGCTTCACCACAGTGTGCTCTAAAATTAATGGTATTAAATCTCAATAATTCATCTTGTCTCATAAATATTACAAGGATGACGCAGGGACTCATGGACCTATAATTTTGAGCTCCAATAAATTAATAATTAATTAAACTCTTTAACTAATTAATTCTATTAATTCCAAAAGTTACTCTTCTAAAAACTTGAAATTGCACCCTCGAAATTATAGACATAATTTACTTCTAAGAACTTGAAGTGTCCATTTGATATAGTCATTACTTATAGATCAATTCTCCATAAATAATTCATAATTAGAACTAGGTAAAATCCATTAACCTCTATAATTGCATCTTTATCCTTAAGTACCATTGATTCTTTAATGAATAGTATATTCATAAATCACATTCATGAATACGAGCTCGTTACTTATTCAAGTATTGAATCAACTTTTAAGGGAATTATTTATCTACTTCTTCAAAGAAGAATGACTGGATTCCATCTTGTATATTAGCATTCCCGACTATCAATGATTTCATCATGTTTTCAAGATATAAGGAATAGGATTTAGAATCTCAAAATCCATACCGAGTAAATAAAAAAATACAAATCAATAAATAGTAGTCTACTAATAACTCAAGATTAAGATCATTACATATATGACCATCGGTAGGCTCAAATTTGATTTTCTATAGTTAACGAAAATCATCAGAAAATCAAATTATGTATGTGTCCCTGTTCTACATAATCTTATTATGCATAATACATTCATTCAATATCCCTATATATTAATGATGCGGATAACATCATTTCATTCTTAATGGGAATGACGTGTATTAGTAATGTTTTAATTAAAGATTCTGTAACTTTAATTAAATTCATTACGGACATTATTTTGATTATTATCTTTAAATATTATATTCTCGTATATAACACTTATATACAATATTTAAAGTCACATAAATAATTGTGAAATTTTCAATGATATTCATAAGATATTCAATAATACATGCACATAAATAACGAATAAATTATTTTATTAATTAAATAATAAATATTCTTATTACATCTGAAGTACTCTATTCCTAACATAATCATTGTTGATTGATAATCAAATATCCATCCACTGTATTAATTTTTTTTCTGGATTAATTCCCATACATTAATTTTTGTTTCTTTAGGGGACTGGTGTAATTTAGCCTTTCCAAAACATGTAATGTAAATGGTATTTTTGTAAGCATGGAAATGACATCTGATGGTAAACGACACATTATCCCCCATCTTTCTTATATGGAAAATCGATAGTTGTTGACTTCTTGTTGTTGTTGGTCATATGAAATAATGACATGTTGTCTCGTGCATAAGAACATCAAACGACAATAGTTATACATATCGTATTTTCGTACTGCCTTATCTAGTAAACTTATGTTGGGCAGTTTTATAAATTATCACCTAGCTTTTAGGACTGACCATTGAAAAGCCTAGTACTATATTTTAATCTCATTAAAATACAGTTTCCTATTAATTTTGGAAATAAAATTCTCTCCCTTCCCTCTACTATATGGCCGGCCACACCACAGGAAGACCTCCCCATGCTTGGCGCAAATTTGCAGCAGGAGAGAGAAAATTCCTCCTTTATCCAGTTTCTAATTTTAGCTCAAATTTAAATCTAAATAAAGTCATACTTGACCTTCCTTTTGAATTTGATTAGAAAACTTGTTAAACAAGTAAACCAGATATCTTGAAGAGCAAGCAACTAAATCCTTGTGAGATTCTACCTGTGTCACACGCCCCTGCACCTCCCTCTGCTTGGGCGTGTGACCTCCTGTGGCTTCACCACAGTGTGCTCTAAAATTAATGGTATTAAATCTCAATAATTCATCTTGTCTCATAAATATTACAAGGATGACGCAGGGACTCATGGACCTATAATTTTGAGCTCCAATAAATTAATAATTAATTAAACTCTTTAACTAATTAATTCTATTAATTCCAAAAGTTACTCTTCTAAAAACTTGAAATTGCACCCTCGAAATTATAGACATAATTTACTTCTAAGAACTTGAAGTGTCCATTTGATATAGTCATTACTTATAGATCAATTCTCCATAAATAATTCATAATTAGAACTAGGTAAAATCCATTAACCTCTATAATTGCATCTTTATCCTTAAGTACCATTGATTCTTTAATGAATAGTATATTCATAAATCACATTCATGAATACGAGCTCGTTACTTATTCAAGTATTGAATCAACTTTTAAGGGAATTATTTATCTACTTCTTCAAAGAAGAATGACTGGATTCCATCTTGTATATTAGCATTCCCGACTATCAATGATTTCATCATGTTTTCAAGATATAAGGAATAGGATTTAGAATCTCAAAATCCATACCGAGTAAATAAAAAAATACAAATCAATAAATAGTAGTCTACTAATAACTCAAGATTAAGATCATTACATATATGACCATCGGTAGGCTCAAATTTGATTTTCTATAGTTAACGAAAATCATCAGAAAATCAAATTATGTAAGTGTCCCTGTTCTACATAATCTTATTATGCATAATACATTCATTCAATATCCCTATATATTAATGATGCGGATAACATAATTTCATTCTTAATGGGAATGACGTGTATTAGTAATGTTTTAATTAAAGATTCTGTAACTTTAATTAAATTCATTACGGACATTATTTTGATTATTATCTTTAAATATTATATTCTCGTATATAACACTTATATACAATATTTAAAGTCACATAAATAATTGTGAAATTTTCAATGATATTCATAAGATATTCAATAATACATGCACATAAATAACGAATAAATTATTTTATTAATTAAATAATAAATATTCTTATTACATCTGAAGTACTCTATTCCTAACATAATCATTGTTGATTGATAATCAAATATCCATCCACTGTATTAATTTTTTTTCTGGATTAATTCCCATACATTAATTTTTGTTTCTTTAGGGGACTGGTGTAATTTAGCCTTTCCAAAACATGTAATGTAAATGGTATTTTTGTAAGCATGGAAATGACATCTGATGGTAAACGACACATTATCCCCCATCTTTCTTATATGGAAAATCGATAGTTGTTGACTTCTTGTTGTTGTTGGTCATATGAAATAATGACATGTTGTCTCGTGCATAAGAACATCAAACGACAATAGTTATACATATCGTATTTTCGTACTGCCTTATCTAGTAAACTTATGTTGGGCAGTTTTATAAATTATCACCTAGCTTTTAGGACTGACCATTGAAAAGCCTAGAATGGTTACAAGGAAATTGAAAGATCAAGTTGTGATTTTAAAAAAAAAAAAAAAATCGATGAAATTTACTCACACATATGTAGGGCAGTTTAGTTTTCTCACAAAAAATTTGGATAAAAGAGTTCCAGTGAGTGAATTATCTCACAAAATTTGAATTTAAAATCAAAATCACTAATTTGAACGGGTGAACCAAACATACTAATAGTGATTCTTTAATAGGTATCTTTTTTCCTTATTTATTCGTAGATACAAATACTTTTATGAGAATATGTGAAGGTGAAGGTAGCATGCTTTTTAATTGAGCTAAAAGATTTAAGGCTAGCGATTTAGAAGAGGTATTTCATAAATTATGTAAATAAGCATTTCCTTATAAAATGGAGGTGGAATAGTGATCAATCCAATTCTAAATTGATATCTACTAAAACTCTTGTATCCTCAATTATCTTCCAAATATTTTAGTAGTTATCTTAATTAATAATCCTTTTTAGTTTGTACTATCCTAATTATATAAATTTCATTGTTAAAGATTATTCTCTTGCAATGAATTAATATGTAATTGCTACTTTTGTATGTATAAATCTATATATATATATATATATACATATATATATTATTTATTGTAAGGTTTGCTCGAAATTTGAATGGGCTGGATAAAAATAGCTGAATGTGTTGGGATTTGTTTCCCAATTTGTGTATTGATTGTAATCGGATTTGATTGGCATTATTTTGGGAATGTTTTACTGGGATGATTGCATTTGGAAATATCTATGTAGCTGGCAAGTTTCTTTTGG
>NW_010360708.1:132537-196127 GCF_000414095.1 Morus notabilis | reverse complement strand
GAAGAAGCAAAAAACGTGGAGAAGATGAGACTTGATGAACTCATAGGTAATCTTCAAACCTTTGAGATGAACTTTAAGGCTAAAAAGAAAAGTAGAGGCATTGCTCTTAATGCAGATTATGATGATATGTGCACTAAAGATGAGACCGACGAAGATGAGGACTTGAGTGAGTCTCTTACTTTTCTCACCAAAAAATTCAATGAAATGCTGAGAAAGTTCAACAAGAAAGGGAGATTTGGAGAGAATTCAAAGAACAAAAATTCTCAAAAGAAGAATTTTAATTCTCAACGGTTTGAAGAGAAGAAAAGAAAAGAGGGAATACAATGCCGAGAATGTAAAGGATTTGGACATGTTCAAGCGGAGTGTGCAAACACTTTCAAGAAGAAAAATAAGGCTGCCACAGCGTCATGGAGTGATGATTCAGATGAAAATCAAGAGGATGCAGATGATCACACTAACAATTATGTGGCTTTCACTGTAAGAAATGAATTCTCGGTGGCTTGTTGTTTGCAAACGAAACAAATCACTTGAAGATGAAGTTGGTGTCTTAACAAAGGAAAGAGATGAGTTGAAGAAGGCTGCAACAAATTATGAAATCTTGGCAACAAAGCATCAAGAAAAGCTTGCTGAGACTAGACTCAAATTGGAGCAGACCCAAAAGAAATTAAGGATGCTAAACTCGGGCACATTAAAATTGGATCACTTACTCTCACAACAGAAAACTTGTGGTGATCATTCAGGCCTTGGCTACAAAGGTTAAGAAATTTCTGGGAAGACTGTCTTTATGAAAGGAGCCACCGGTACTATGATGCAGTCTTTTAAGAAATCACGGGTAAGATTAGACAAGAAGTTTGTTGTAACAAGGCAAGCAACAAATAGGTTCGTTCCTATTTGTCACTATTGTAATTTGTCTGGCCACATTAGACCTAGATGTTACAAATACTTGAATGCTTTAAAAAGAGGTATGATTATTAATCCATCAAATTCCGCATTCACAAGAAGGACACCTAAAGCAAAGATTGATGTGCAAAATAAATTTCCTAGACGTGTGTGGGTAAGGAAATCTGATTTAAGGTGGCTTGGGACTGATGCTTCTTTTAGATGATGTACTAAGAAAGCTGAGTATTGTGGTAATGGTCACTTCAAGCTTTTGATAGGTGATAAAAGCAATATGCATCGGAGAATACCATATTCAGCGGGAGTATGACTCGTGGAGGATTTAGGGGGAGCAATTTGCAGGAAGGTGTTGCTCATTTTCTAGAATTTTTAGCTTATTTTTGTCAAAAAGGGGGAGTAAGTAGTCTGGAAACTTGATTTGTGCAAAAAGTATTGTGTTTTAGTTGCTATTATTAGTTTTGCCAAAATAATGCCAAAGGAGGAGATTGTTGGGATTTGTTTCCCAATTTGTGTATTGATTGTAATCGGATTTGATTGGCATTATTTTGGGAATGTTTTGCTGGGATGATTGCATTTGGAAATATCTATGTAGCTGGCATGTTTCTTTTGGCAAGTTTCAAAAAATCCAGAAACTTGTTTTAGTTTCTATTTTTCTAAGTCAACCATTGATTCAAAGATGGAAAATTGATTTGATTGATTCTTGATTGGGATTTCATAGTTGGATGATCTTCCTATGTTGCCTAAGAACGTGTCCAGGTTCGTTTATCAGTTTTGGGAAGATTTCAGAATTAAAGAAGATTGATTCGTCTGATTTTGAGAAAGTTGGCCGTAACAGCTATGTTGCAGTGTTGTTGCAACAGGATCTGCAACAGATGTGGTTCAGCGAATTAATTGAAGATGTGTCAAGCTATTCACAGCTTGCTTATTTATTGAAAGTGTTCCTTAAGTCTTGGTACGCCTATTGATGAGTTTTTACTGGGTTGTGAGACAGGGGTGAGCACTTGTATTGAGTGAGATGATTTGAGTGTTTTTCGGGAGAAAAACTTTGTTGGAGGGATTCCAATGTTAAAAAGTCGAGGGGATCTCGTTGTTCAAGTCCATTGGGAAATTGTAAGTTCATAGGCGTCTTCTTAGAGAGGGAGTCTCGGGTAGATTAAGTCCAATTGAATTGTAAAAGAGTTCTTAGTGGATTGTTCATCATCTGGGCGTGGCCCCGCGGAGTAGGGTGTTACCGAACCGCGATACCATTTCTCTCGTGTTCTTTTATTTTATGTCTCTACATTATTCATATTGTCTTATAAATTATTAAAGACTAAAACTGGTACTAAGAGAATGCATGTTTACGGATAAATATTCCTTTTGGTAATTCTAGTATCTCTTTTTGATTTTGTTGCAAAATGTGTATGTTGTGTGTGTAACAGGACTGACATATTATCAGTAAAAGGAAAAAAAAAATCAACAAAATTACTGATCATATATAATGGATATTATATTTGCATGGTAGGAAATAAACGTTTAAAGAGGCAACGGAACAGTCCCTCTCAAGCATGAGTAATCAACCATATGGAATAATAATTAGGCTTATTTAAATAAAATAGAGCCCACCACAAGAATAATTCATGAACAGTTCCAGAAAGAAACGTTGTTCGTTAACTTGATGATCACGATATACATTAACAAAAACTCGCTGAAAAAGTTTTGTTCCAATTTCTCTGTATATGGATAAATAAATAAGTAAGTATATGTATGTATGTATATATATATATATATATATACACATACATATATGTATTACACATGCATACATAAGACTGAAAGAACAAAGAAAATGACATGAATATCAAAGGAGCCCTAATACATTAAGTACTTGTCTTTCTGCCGGACCACCAATAATTTAGGAGGTTAATTAATAATATCTAACATAATGAAAGTCCTCGCTAATTTATGGTAGGAAGAAGAAAATGAATCATCAAACTTGTAGGTGAAGGATGGTAACGTACACATATTATTATAAAATGAAAAACACTCTTTATCATTTTTTTATTCATAAAGCGTTTAATTCATTTCCATTGCTTTAGATCAATTAATGCATTTCTATAGAATGGTCATATCTCAATCAATTTGTGGTGTCAATGAATTAATATCAACCTTTTCTTTTGTCTCTTTCGACGCAGTTCAAGTTTGGAATATGTATTTATATATAGCTGCTATTTTCCAAGAAATGTGGGATCAATAGAAGCCGTGTAGGTCAACAATGCACAACATATCTTTAGTTTGCTAATTAAGTACACCTTCATTTGAAAAAAAAAAAAAGGAACCCCAATATTAACGTAGTTGTTTTTTGTTTTTGTATAATTTAGGAAAATTACAAAATTCTCTTATGTGTTTTTTTTTTTTTTTAATACAAGGGAGGGGAGAATGCCGCCATTTTTAAGTGGGGGCTCAGGTAACTCGAACTCTCAACTTATGATTGAGGTGGATGGGCTTACAATCAACTAGGCTGCTCTCACTCGTCTCTCTGATGTGTTTTTCAAGTGACACGCAATGCAACATTCAAATTTATTATTCTCAAGATTTACAAAAATATGCTTTTAAATTGTCAATCCCTTTGAAATTCCTTCTTCTTTTTTTTTTAATTTTAACTTGATTTAATACCTCAAAAGTTTAGAGTAAACTTCATGTTTATTCTTACCATTAAACAATTTCCGCATAATTATCACTAATTTTATTTGAGGCAACGTGTGTTTGAACATAATTGATGCAAAGATTTTAAAGGGCTGAAAAATATATCTGAAAGATGATTTTTTAGTTATCGAAGATACAAATTTAGGTGGTTACAGATATAAAATACAGTAATTTCATATCTAACTACATTATAAGATGCAGAGTTCGAATTCTCCACTCTCAAATTCAAAAAAAAGAAAAATACAAAATTGAATATCGTATCTTGGAAAAGTTTATGGCCGCCCAATACTATATTAAGCTAGCCAGATGTAAGACGTGTCATTTGCAATGATATGCTAGCTAATAGCAAGGGCAGTGTACGAATTATATCCTAACACTCACAAGAATAAGAATCCTTGAAAAATTGAAGGACGCATGAAAATCATTTTGGTCAAGGCATTAATTATATATACTTATATATATATATATATGAAATCATATTGCTTGATTAATCTCTTGAAGTAGTGGTATTAATGGGGAAGTAGAGCCAGGATGAACTGGTACTAAGTCTTTCAAATAGGACTTTTGAAGTTTTGATATTTAAAAAATTAAATTCAAACTAGTCAAAATATAGAATTTTAAATTGCTTTTTTTATTTTTTCTTATGATGAGAGGAACTAAATCCTAATCCGCCCTTTAATCTTAATGTAATGTTGTTAAACTGATTACAACTTATAATGGGATCACGTGATCTCCTCTTATATACTTGAACTTTATAATCTACAATTAAATATTGCAAAGTTTGAGAATTGCTATATATTAATTTTGAATTAATGTGATATGACATTCATGTAACAGTTGCACAATTTTGCGTTTAATAAAGGGAGTAAATTTGTAAGAGCATTGATTTAAAATCTGAAATGATGCTAATTTAATTTGGCTTCTATCAAACGATGGAATTTTTGTTAAAACTGGCAAATTGTCGAGGCAGAAATAAATGGGGGCCTTGTCCTTTTGCTGTTGATTAAATTTTCAACTCTTTGCTGATCATATGGCACGATATGACTAGTGTACTGACATTTGGTCGATACCCAAGCGACTATTTGTTGTGTTATTCTCTTCAATGAATTGTACACCACTTAATTATAACCATTAAGGTTAACTCTTAAGTAGATTAAACAATGGACTATATAGTCAAGATAGTATTTTTTTTTCATTTGAAAAAAAGAAATTGACTCAAAGTATAATTTAGCAAGAATAATGCCAGAACATAGTCAATCAAACATACCGTTATTTTATCCTCGAATAAAATTAGGTGTATTTCCTTTTTTTTTTTGGCGTATTTTTTAAAACTAATTACTCATATATATTTTTTTTTCAAAATACTCATGTATTTTTTTTTCCAGTATGTATCTGAAAATATATATTAATTAAGTACTCTTTATAATCCTGTCATGCAAAAAAAAATAACTAAATAAATAAATATAATAAAAAAAGAAACAAATTGTACTAATCTCAACTCCCAAGATTTCCAACATACATAGAGAGTTCAATTTTGAATAAAACATCTACTTTGTTCTACTCTTCTAGGCTTCTAGCCGAAGCAAAAGACCCAATAATTAAAGCAAGTCATGTGCAATATATGCATGGTTTTATTAAAAGACGTACTAAACAAAGACTGACCCACCCCCATTTAAAGGGGTTGCTTTATTAACAGTTTTGTATTGTAGTATAACTTAATTAAGAAAAGGGAATTAATTAAGCAAGTTAGTGGAGATTATTGATATGTTAATTTATAATATTAAAACAGGAATTTCTGGTCCCATCGAGCACTTTATCTTTCTTTTGGGAATTGAAAACGAAACTTTATTCCTTCAACCAATCACTGCAAGACATAACATTTAAGAAAAGATAAAATATCATTTCCATTAATTACTTTTCTCTATGTGTACTATGTCTACCAAATCAATATTAAGAAGTAATTAAAGCCATCATTAATATATATAATATTAATGCGCTTCTTCCATACAATTTAGTTATAAATTATGCTAATACTAACATGTGATTCATGTTTAGATCCAAAATCATGCATATATTGATGTGGAATTTCGTCCTTCTATCATAAGGCAATATTGATGGATTTTATAGCACCGGTACTGCATGTCAATATATATTTGTTGTTACATTAATTTTCTTGATACTTCTTTAAGAAAATAGATAATCTGCATATGAATGTTTTTTTCCCCTTTCATGTTTCTGGTAGCAAATGACTGGTTGTAGCACTTTCAATATAATTTTTCTTTTGAAACTATATAAAATTATTATGTCATTTTTCAACAAGTGTATATATATATATATATATATGCCTTTTGCAAAAATACTATACAATATGTCTTAATTCAAACCAAAAAAAGGGATAATTTGCTCAATGAACAAAAATTTGTTATTTGAGCAGTCACCTTAAAGAATACAAACTTCTTTTATTCATAATAAATAACATCTAATTAGTTAGCTTAATTATATTCGAAGAACAAATAGCATCATCAACTTCTTGCAATAAAATAAATAATTTTCTCCATATATTACAGACAATCGTTAATTAATTGAGATGTTGGCAACACTAATATTGATGTATAAGATCAATTCATATGGGAAACAATTAATAAATACAAAAACTATCATGTCATTAATTTTGCCGTTTGATATATATTGCCTAACCAATAAAAAGTTTGCTCCATTAGAATTCACAAACCTTTGCATTAGAAACCAGACGACCGACAGGTGGCAATAGGTCCCCGTAGCTTTAATTTTGCCTTGCTTTATCTTCATCTCCCAACTAAAAAGTTTTATCAACTGGACCACTCATAGCAAAGATTTTTCTTTTCCTTATTCTCTTTTCCAAAGAATTATAAATATTTAGAATATTATAGGACCCGTTTAGTTTGTTAATTCGAGTTTTAAATTTGAGATGAGATGTGACTTTATGTGAGAATTTTTTACTATAACAAAAAAATTAAATATAATTATTTATGAGAGCATTTTATTATAGTAAAACTCAAATTTTAAACTAAAATCGATAAAATAAACATGACATATATATATATATATATATATAGCTAATACATATAGTGGGAAACAAAACCGCGGGTCACCCACCTCCACAGCTTTGGAAAATCAAAGAATTATGCCCCTTCTAGAAACAACAACTATAGTACTACCCTTCATAAGTATTTTATTTTATTTTTTTGCTTTTCCATTTTTTTTTTTTGGGGTAAAAACTAAAAAATAATTCATGCTGCTTTTGTGAACATGAATTATATGTATATCCACCAATGGCATACAAGTCAGCTATTGGCCAATCATTTTCACTCATAATTGCATGAAAGAGATGATCAAGAGAGACTATCTAGGGGAGAGAAAAACAATGCGCGCGTGCTGTAGTACTCTTGCAAATGGTTTTTCTCTCTTTGTGTGTTCTCTCCCTTTTTTAAGTCCACGCACGCGGCATACACTTGCCCAAAATTTCATTTAGGATTGATTCAGACATTTAATAGACATTATTTATCTATACTAATTGTAATAATATATGAATATTATTGTGCAATTAATTATGAAGTCTTACACTTTGTCACCCCATATAGTATCAATGCGCCGTTACACGAGTGTCCCATTGTGATATAATTGTATACATAGATATATATTCCTTTCACTTTTGTTTAGGGTTGATAGATTGATATATGAGTGGGTGCATATATATACATACATATATATATATATGATTTTAAGGCCGACAATAAAAATTGTAACTTTTTTTATATTAATTTGTAATATTTTAGTGTAACATTGAGGCAAAGTACATATAATATGTTAGTAAGTTACATTTTATTAAGTGTTATACTTAAACAAAATCAGTGTTATACATATATACAAATAATATTACACAGGTGAAAAAAACGATCCATTTCTTTAATAAATGTATATCAATATTCTGTAAAGCACCGGACCAAAAACAAACTTATATATAGCAGTGTCATAATTTCACAGCGGTACTTTCATTCTACTACAAGAATCGTTTTACCCTTTTGGTGGCATGCATCACGCTAGATCGGCCATATATAGCCTTAGTCTCGAAGGTATTGACCAACCGCGCTCTCATAATTTCCTTTTGTGAAAAAGGCTTTGTCTGTATTATTTTACTTCAGGTGTCCTTATAACGTTCAACATCATCCTTTTGACTCTTCAACCGCGTTATCATTCCTTCCTTTGTTCCTCAGTAATTGATACTATAAGAACGAATATACACCACTCATTTAGTTCGCTGATTCGAATTTTTAATTCGAGTTGAGAGATGATTTTATGTGAAAATTTTTTATTGTAATAAAAAATTTAAATATGACTGTTTTTAAAATTTTTTTACTATAACAAAATTCAAATCGGTAAAATAAACGGTGCCATAATATATAATAGGCTTCGAATATAAATTGCACATGTATATATTCGACATCATGTATCAGCAAGAGAGAACATGAAAAGTTGTTTTTGTAATGTTTTAGTATTTAAAATTTAGAAGCCCGGGCTAATTGCCTTTTCAATATAACCATAAGTACTGCTTGTGTGCTATTACGGAATAAGCAGTAACAGAAACACCAACTTTGATTTAACCATTATATGCCAATTCACACGACAATAAATTATCATCCTTTTTATTAGTAGGTATAATATTTGATTAATATCAATTTTAGTATCAATCTTTAAAATACCTATATACAAAAAAATCACAACTTGTAAGCCCGTTCACTTTGCTGATTCGAGTTTGTAATTCGAGTTTATATGTGATTTTATGTGAGAGCTTTTTATTGTAGCAAAAAAGTTAGATGTGACTGTTTTTTAGAACTTTTTACTGTAATAAAACTCAAATTCTAAACTCAAATCGGTAAAATGAACGACAAAATTGTTGTCACTAACATTATTTATAAGCTTTGTGTACATTGTAAAAGTGTGTGGTGAAAGATGCATGGTGGCCCTCAAGTGGAGGGCCACGTGTCGAGAGTAGGTATTGCTATTCATTTCTATCAACCTTGTCAGGCTTTCTTTGGGTCACCAACACGCCCAATCCCTATATATAAAGACATAAAGATGTCCAAGATGATCAATTTAGCAAGCATTTTCCTTAAATATAAACCACAACAACACATTCAATAATATATTTTATGATCGACCAGTAATTTTAAAATATTTGGCAGTTAATTTAAATATATATATATAACTTTAGCTAATATTTTATTTCGTGGGGATCACATGTACTAAGTAATTTTCTCGATGTTTATTTATTTATTTATTTTTTACTTTAACACCAAATGTGACAGATCCGTCTCTCTCTCTCTGCTTTTTTTTTTTTTTAGATACGTCTTTCTATTCTTTTGTAAGTAAAACAGAAACGAAGAGGAGATAGTTGGATTTGTTCAGGAATACATTGAATTTTTGTTATTTTCTTTGAAATATGTTGAAATAACTGACTAGATTGCTCTATTTCTTGAAGTCAAAATAGATATCTATGAATTAGTGATATTCATGGTAAATAGTGGATATTGCTCATGCTAAAAAATTAAGAAAGACGTATCCTTTGGTTAGTTAATAAATTTTTTTTTTTTTTAAATTGACCCATAGAATGCTCATTTTATTTGCAATTTGCTTAAGTTGACCACGTTTACAAAATGTTGATACTTAAAATATCTGCTAGCTGGTAATTAAAATAGAAGTTATAGTGCTTACTATTATAACACCTAAAGATTACTGCCAATAATAGAGTCAAAAGGTCATCGACGATCGAGGCTTTTCTTGGTCCCACTTAATTTATGGTTGCCCCACTATAAGACTAACTTTCTGTGTCCAACTTGAATTTAAGAACTTTGAAAATTTGTAGTTTTCGATTCACAAGTCACAGGTCAAAATTGAACTCCTGTTTATGTACTAGCTTAGCAAGTTCCTTGAAGCTTTGATAAAAAAGTGTACATATATAATATAATATGAGTCTCAAATCTTATAAGTTATAAAGAATTACAATTACAGGCTCTTTAGTGGCGAATTAGTTTTGAATTAATAGGTGTGATAGTAATTAAAAAGTAATTAAACCTTATAAGTAATGCTAATTACTGTGTGGTAATTAAGCTTAACTAAAGAACGTCTATTACTAGTGGTATGTTCAACAATGTGAACTAAAATTACCTATTTAACCACACATTATGTTATATGATAATATATTTCTACGTGCAAAAGAATTAAGGTTAATCAAAGTCTTGTTCATATACTTGCGAAATTCTGAATTAAACGGTTCTTTTAATTTTTGTTTAAGGTGTAATTTAAGCTAAATTGAGCTCAATTATAAGGCTTGATCTCCCTATGACTCTCATGGAATTTACCCTTTTGGTTCAATTGGATTGATATATATATATATATATGTATATATATATATATATACACACACACACACACACCTGGTTGAAAGGAAGGTATCATGGAATTTTCCCTTTCTTCCTTTTGCACAGTTTGAGCTTAATTGGGAAATGAGATTTGGAACGTGAGGATGTACCTTAATGTCTACGGCAAAGGGGCTAATTGAGAATTTCTTAAGAAGATCCAAATATCTCCTTAGTCCCTAATCATTTGGACCCTTCTTCTAGAGACATACTCAAGTAATTTGGTCCTCTCTTACGGACCTTCTAGTAATCTCCATTCCGTCTTTTCCTTCCACACGTAGAACTAGCACAAAATATTTCATTAGAAAAATAAGATTTCCCAAAATTTAATTCACACTCGTTGGAGAACTCCACCACTCGCTTTTCCAAGGCGCGTGCTTTTCAATATCCTTTGCACAAGTGATACGTGTGGCATGGGATTTCACTTTTCAAGCAGAAAAATAAATAATATTTAAAGAAACACAAGTGCCCGTTTATGATTGATCGTAGAATTCTCCGCAGTATTAGTTTTGTAAGGCGTCTTTTGTAGAAAAATACATTTAATAACCATACACCATGATCGTTTTTTTTTTTTTTTTTTTTTTGATAATAACAATACACCATGATCGTTAGTACATAGTAAACAATGCTTATACTAATTTTGAGAAGTAAAATGTTTGTGTTTGTAAAGTGAATTAGTTGGACAAATATATATCTTAACTCAGGATGTTGAGCAATTCTGATGAGGGAAAGATGAGATATTTTAACTCAAAATAATCGAAGCTCGAAACAAAATGACAGTGAGAAGGAATCAATAATTTTTTAAATCAATACATATAGGTGTCTAGTTCAATATACAGACTTATGTACCATATTATCAGAAGATTCCTTACACAAATCAGTTACATCGCTAGTTTTTAAAACGAAAGAGCATGGTCTTTAAGGGATTTGCACACAAGAGAATTCTAACCTTAGGCTTGGGAAGAAGTACACCTCCAAAACCAAGTCTTTTTGAGCTAACCCGTTAAGGTTAGAAGCAATCATATGTTAAACCCTAACATATGAGACTAACCTAAGGGGACGTTTATTTCATGTATTCGTCTCTGATTCTGAATCATGATTCATGGTTCTCTACAGTATTTTTCTCTCATAAAAAATACACGTAAAACGATAATAGTTCTGAATCAAGATTCTGAATCAATGAACTAAACGTCCTCTAACTTACTGTGAGATAGAAGTTTGTGTCTCGACTGTCCCAAATAGGACACATAGAATTCCTCTTTTTACAGCACAACCAAAAGTAAATTTTATTTCCTTTTTCCTTCAAGCTTACACTAAAGGAATATTATTATTGGCCCCAACACCAATTCTTCCTCTTGCTTTAGGGCGTTTTATGCTGAAGCTTGAAAAGCACGCGCTAGAGCTGAGAGTCTTACTCAACCCACCTCACTTCGTTATTATCAGCTTAATTTTTGATTAATAAATTATTATTTTTTTGCCCTTTATATACCTCCACACCCTCTCTCATTCTCACCATAGAAACCAAAACCCTAGTAACTCCTCTCTCTCTCTCTCTCTCTCTCCCTCTCCTCTCTCTCTAAACAAAAACAAAGCGAAGCAAAAACTCTCTCTAAAAATAACTAAAAAATGGAAATAGAGCCAAGACCTTCGGTGGTGGCAAAGAAGCTGTGGAACATTGTAAGAATAGTGTTGATCATGATGAGGAAAGGCCTGTCCAAGAGCAAGTTAATGGTGGACTTCCACTTGCTCCTCAAGCGAGGGAAGCTCGCCGGCAAAGCCATGGCGGAGAACTTCATCCTCCACCACTACTCCGCCTTCAGCTGCCGCTCGAACGACGCCGTCTCATTCATCTCCCCGAGGGAGTACGAGTTCAGCTGCAGCAACAGCCCCGCCAATTTCAATCCTTTCCACTTCAACAAGCGCAACAAACACCACCACCACCACCACAACAATTATAACCTGTCCAGATCTTACAATTACGACGACGTTTCGAGCACGGTCACCGCGGTCCAGAAGGTTCTGGAAATGTACTTGAGCAACAACAACAGCACCAATCACGGCAATTATCATCT
This sequence comes from Morus notabilis, assembly GCF_000414095.1. Classification (NCBI taxonomy): domain Eukaryota; kingdom Viridiplantae; phylum Streptophyta; class Magnoliopsida; order Rosales; family Moraceae; genus Morus; species Morus notabilis. The sequence goes on along the minus strand of NW_010360708.1, from coordinate 184,018 downwards.
CGGAGGCGATCAGACGGTGGAGGCCTCGCCGCTGGTGATGCTCCCGGGGTTCGGGAAGAGCCCGTTGGTGAGGCAGTTGAGAATAACCGACTCGCCGTTCCCGTTGAAGGATGAAGGAGGGGACAACCAGGTGGATGTCAAGGCTGAGGATTTCATTAACAAGTTTTACAAGAACCTCAAGTTGCAGAAGAAAATGTCCTACCTCGAGTCTCCATATCGATCATGAGAATATATATTTTGGTTGAAGATGAGTCTTGTTTTTACGAAGATTATTGTGAAATGGGGTTTCCATGTGTTTCAACTACTGGATAAAGGTTTGCCACAATATGCCCGATCCGATCACCTTGAGTAATCCATGGTTTCATGATTTTTTTTTTTTTTTTTGCCATATATACAAGATCACATATATCTTTCAAAAGTCACATATATGTATACTCGACCAAAGTATATATATTCACATGGCCATGTAAATTACCCTAGTATACATATTTTTCTAATATATATATGGCACTTCTTTTTCCCCTGGTTTACTTAACGTGATGATCAAGGTATATCAATAGCTATGCTTTTGGATTCAACTACAAGCTGAGGACTCTTGTGAACAAGTACTTTTGTTTTTGGGTTTTTATGTAATTTCGTTAACTTTGTTGTATTTCTGTTAAAGCCCCATGCATGTTGATAATAAAAGAGAAAAAAAAAAGGAAGAGAAAAGGCTATTACGAATATATGTATTATATATATATATATATATATATATATATGGTCTCTTCTTTTGATAAAGCCTGCAAAGGTTCTACCGAGTGCGACTAATTTGCATGGTTAAAGGTGATTTAAAGAGAGCGTTATGTTCGGTTCGTGCGTGAAAATTTTTAATGAATTTGCCTTTCGAGGTTGGTGGGTTTAGGCTTTGGATTTATTAGGTTTGAAGGCTTTGTCTGTATAGTGGTCTCTTCCTTGATAGTGATATTAGTGGTTCTTGTTTGTCTTTGCTTATAAGGCGGTCATGACTCTGCCCTAAACGACACACAGGAAAGAAAAAAAAAAAAAAAAAAAAAAAAAAAAGAAGATGAGAAGCAATAACCTTTTCTTCATTTCTATTGTCTTCTTTCTTATTATACCGTTAGAATTTTGGATCTGGCTATTAGCTTTATATCCAGCAACTTCCAGCTGTTATAGTTTATAGAGAACAAATATTGGGTCATATTTCTTCATCACTTTGGGCAATAATATTGCATGTAACGTATCTTTCTATTGTTAATTATTTCTTTTTTTTTAAAAAAAAATTGTGTGATAGATTGCTAGTCACTCTAAGGAAAAATATCTTGTTGGAAAATTTTTCTAAGACGGACGTCCTTGTTTTGTATAATTATTCTTTAGTTAATTATTACACTTCCGTAAAGCGCATTAATTATAGACCCAATTTGTTGCCATTGTGGCCCTAATGTAAAACTGCCGTGCGGACAGCGTTGAAAATGACTCATTGCCTGGAATATAAACCCTAGAGACTAATATAATTGGTCTATATATATATATATATATATATATATATAATAAGTAATCATGGTTATATATATAGTTTGGACAAGGATATACACATTTATTTTTTGAAATAAATGTGTACATGATATGTAACGCCCATCTAACTTTAACCATATTAGGTGATGTTACATAATACGTATTTGAAACTAATCATGGTTATATATAGCTAGTATTTGAACGAAGGATATACATTCATTTTTTCAAAAAACACGTACATAATACGTCTTTGAAACTAATCATGTTTATAGTTTGAACAAAGAAATCTTCTCCTTAAAATGCTCCTTAATTTGTTTATATTTGAAACTACTATATATATATATATGTATAAATGTCATGTCAAAATTGCAGACATATATACGTACATGCACCATGAAGATGAAAGCGACCAAAACATGATATGCTGCAATATATCGTAATTTCATTATGATAAATCTTTTAAGCTATAGTAATGTAAATCTTTTGTCATCCGTATTCGATCTTTACAAATATATGCTCAAGTTCATGAGATCCATACGGTTTATTTCTAGACTTGCTACGTATACTTGTATCTTGTAAATGCAAATTTGTACATGCAATATCGTTATGTGCTTATCAAGAGCATAATTATGATCAATTCTGGTGATACATGTCATATATATATATATATATATATATATATATATATATATATGTATGTATGTACAATAACGATTATTCAAAGAGGTTATAATTGATTAAATAGTATGTGAACACACATACATTTTAATCAATTTTATATAAATTTTTTGTTCTTGAACTTTGTTGTAATTGGTAGTCTTCATACTAGTACGTATTCTGCTTTCATCCAAAGTAAAAAATTTTAAGTGCCCTTTCAGGGAAAAATAATTAAAATTATAAGGAAATATTAATATTTATATAGGAGGTCAATCTTTCATTAATTTTTTTCTTACTTTTTATATCTAAAGGAGACTTGGAGTGAAACAAACAGTTGAAATCAAGTAAAAGTGTGTAAACCTGTAATTAACTCAGGCAGTTGCTTACTCAAATGGATAAAAAAGGCACCAACTAACTGATTGAACAAAAGTTAGAATTCTACGATTTTGGAATCTCCTTTTTCCTTTTATTAATTAACCAATTGCTTAATTTTGTGCTTTCTTAAAGATCAACTCCTTGCTAATTAACAGTTCAAATATATATATCTAGGATATATATATATATATATATATATGTATATTAGTATCATTGGTTATATGTACCCTTTTCAATCGTTCTTATCAACAACGACATGATTTAATTGCTAAAATTTCTTCTTTTCCTATTATCCCAATCTATCAGGTTCAGACTTCGTAATATATACATATATTGTGGATGCTATATATTGTGTGTGAAAATCATAAAGCAATTATACATACATATATATATATATATATATATATATATATTCAATAATATTGTTGGCTGGCTAGACCTTTGAAGGGGGAAAAGGAAAAAGGTTACTGAGAAAAGGACCCTAATAAAAGAGTGGGTGAGAGATTGTGATGTGTGTAGTCCCCTATGATTGAAGATGAGTCTCTCTCAAGCACTAAAGACTCTCTCTCTCTCTCTCTCTCTCTCTCCATACGCTTTGAACAATGAAAGGCTAGCCGGCTGGTCAATTAGCTTTTATTATTGTTGGTGGCAGATCTCAAACACTTAACACTTGTACTCTCTCTCTCTCTCTCTCTCTCTCTCTCTCTCTCTCTCTCACATACACAATAGTGATCATAACATACTTTAGTTTCATGCTTATCTTGCAAAGAAAGGTCATATATAGATCATCATGCCAAAACACTATACATATATTTTGTGGCTATCACTTTTTGTCAAGATCTATTTTCTATTTTTTTCCACAAATATTGTTAAAGAACAAGCAATTGTTGCACTGATACACATGCCTCTGCATCATTAATTGATTTCGACGGTTTGATTTTGACAGAAAGTCATATAAGGTGTCACATAATTTGATTCAACCGTCTGCGTTCAATTATAATCAGCGGTAGCTAGCTGCAAATATATATTGAGCCTTTCTTTTCAGTTTATTAATATTTAATGTCCCCATTCTTATGGGAATTCTTTTCTGTGCATATGAAAATTCTAGATTCTTGAATATTCTCATGAAAACCCAACATAGAAAATATATATATAATACCATCCATAGAAAACTAAACGCACGTCTCTACATATGTGTGTGTATGTATGTATGTATCTATGTATCTATATATGTATATCATGATATTATATATGTGCTTTGATTTGCTTTTTCCATATATGCAGGACAAAAACAAAAAGGATCTCCATTAGTTCTTATATGACTCATTCTTGGTACATAATGGAGCTAAAAGATTTAAGCATTATATTTTCTTTTTTAAAGCAACTGAATAATAACAAAATGGTCCATATGTATATGCACTTCCCATAAAAGCTCTAATCTAATTGAAAATTTTTAATTTGCTTCTTATTTAATTATATATGCTTTTAGCACTCTAACATTCATATATGTAACCAATCAACTTTTTGAGGGGGATCTAACTAGTTCATCAGTTTGCATGTACAAATGGATAAGAAAGATTATATATATATATATATAAGTATTAAAATTATTTCCCTATTTATAATTCGCTAAAGGATGTTGAAGAGTGTCGGGATGTTCCATGGGACCTAATTGGTGCAATATATAAAGATTGATTTGTCTACTAGCTCCTGATTTTTATTTAAAAATAATAAAATAACAATAATAATATATAATAATAAAAAAGAGTTAGCTACTCCTGAAAAGCTTGCGGGGGTGGAGCCACAAATTAAAAAAGTTGAAGTCCTTCGAGAAAAAAATGAAAGAAAGAAGAGAGAGAAGAAGAAAAGAAGATTAGTTTTTACTTTGTTAGGTGGGAGAAAAAAGGAGTCTGTCTGAATGAAACTGTGAAGTTTTTGGACACTTAACCTAAATTTGAGCTCAATTATTGCAAGAATCCATAACCTCCAATTCAAACTAGAAGTGCTTAACACTGTGAAATCTTACTATTTCGATGATAACAACAACACCACTGTGAAATCTATGATTATTATTATTAATTTTTTAAAGAAAAGAAACCTCTATCTCAAACGACAGGGCAATTTTCAACTTTCCAAGTCTTGAAGTAGCATATGTAATTAGTGATCAATTGGATGGAGATTATCCCTTTCCTTAGGAAATTTAATCTCAGTATGTGACAGATATATATATATATATATATATATATAACTATGTGATTTGACCATTGGGTTAGGTTAATTGTATTTCAATTACCTTAGTTGCACCTGCTGGGATTCATAAGCGAGTTCTATAAATATAAGAATTATGAACGAGACATTTTATCTGCATTCTTGATCTTTATTGTTTTGAAGACTTCTTTTGCAAAATTGATTGTGTTGTCTTAAATCTCTATTTTCGGATTGTTGTTTCTTTCCAAGTAAAATGAATAATAAGTGACATTCTACCTAAGAAAGTTCTGAAAGAAAAAGTCAAGTCAATAAATCAATATTGTTTGTTATATGTTTGCTAAATACGGGCTATCAATTAAATATACACAAATAATTGTTTTTTCCTTTTTCTTTTTTGTTTATGTGTGGAGCATAATCATACATACCCGGTTCTGTTCACAATTTGAATCACAACATAAATTTTTTTCCTATAGTATTCTCTCACAAAAATCAAATTCAACTTTTTTGTTACAATATTTTTTCTCACATAAACTCACTTTTCAATTTAAGTTATCAACTCGAACCGATAAAGAGAACGAGCTAAATTGTAAATACACTGTTAAGTAGTCAAAGTAAGAAAAGAGATTAGCTATATATGCACAACCTCGTGAGGCGACTGGTTGGGTTCGTGAGGGACGGGCGACGTGTTTTGGCGCGCACTTTAGGGGGGGACGGGGTGGGGGTGTGTGGTGGTTCAGCGAAAGAGTACTTGCAACGATGGCTAGGAACCTGACGCCCACATTTTGGCCAATTTTCATGTCAATATTTATTACAACTTTTAGTCCTTTTTTGCACCCTTTTAAAGAGTTCAGGGAGCTTTTAATAGTGAGTAAAAGAAAAAACTGAGGATCAAGTCGCAACTTCATATATAGTTCAAGGACCAAATAGACAATTTACTCTAAAAAGATTCTCACACAAATTTAAAATTGAAGTAAACTAGTGGTTTAAACCAATGGATCTCGTCATACGGAGGGAGATCGACATTAACATCATGTGAAAGGAAGAGATTAACGACGCATAGTGGAAAAGGAGAATTGGCGCGACCTTATTAGAGAGGCGAAAACACGTAGATTGGCCAACAATACGGAGATGATTGATGCTAGTGACGAGAAGAGAGAAGAAAGAAAAGAAAGAGAGGGGTATGATGGAGATATTGCCTCATTTTTTTCGCTGATTCGAGTTTAAAATTTAAGTTTTACTATAGTAAAAAGCTCTCAGAAACAGTCACATTTAACTTTTTTATTACAGTAAAAAACTCTCACATAACATCACATCTCAACTCAAATTAAAAACTCGAATTAGTGAATCGAATGGACTAGTCTTTTTTTTACTCACTCACTTGAAGTGGATGTTGCAAAAATTTCCTACAAAAATGGTACATATGAATACATACATATCTCATTTCTATTCCACAAACACCCAACATTTGATTTCGAGTCAGTTTACCCCAGGGTTTAGGCCCATACTTAAACCCAAGAAAAATTTAAACGTAAAAGATAGTCTCACGAGTTAATGTAGAAAAATAACAAAGGATCCGTTTAGTTCATCTGTTTAAACTATTGATTCTAAATTTTGATATTTGAAATGTAAATTTTTTGTGATAGAAAAATACTGTAGCAGAATCAAAATCATGAGTTTAAACGCAACAAACAAACGAGCTCAAAAAGTTTGAAATATTTTTTTTAAACAAATTAAGTTTATTATAAAATTACTATGTAATTATGTATCGTAAAATGTTACATTCATTATACCGGTTACTTCAAAATTATGTTGTTTTTCAAATAATGTTTTAAAAAATTGTTGCATTTTTTCCATAAAAAAATTCTTGTATTTCAATTTCACTGTTCTGAACATGCCATGTGATTTTTTTCCAGAGAAATCGTAATAAATAACAGTTATTAAAAACTATTGTTGTGTTTGGTGTTGTTTTTATTTTTGTTTTTCACATTTTTCAAGAAAGAAAAATGAAAACGGGAGAGAATCGGCGTTTGACACAATTAAAGACAAAAAACAGAAATGAAAACGATTTTTTAGTTTAGTGTAAAATAAGAGAGAAATGAAAAATGATTTTTAGTCGTTTTTCATTTTTTGTTTCCGTTTTTTCCTCTCTCAAGTAGATAGAGACATTAATAGATTTTTTTATATTGAAAACAATCTCTTGATAAAACTACTAAACGCATTTTCAAAAATGAATTATGTCTGAAATTGAAAACGTTTTCATTTCCCTTTTCATATAAAAAATAAAATCATTTTAGAACGAGTTCCAAACGCTCCCTAATTGTAGTTAGTTGGTACACTTTTTCAAAAATGAGGTAAATGCCTATTTTTGAAAATGAAATGTACAATTCCAAAAATGCCCTTGTCATCTTCTTCGCGTGTTTCTTCTTTCCCTTCTCTTCTTCTCTGTGCCCTCTGGGCCTTGCCTTCTCAACCCTTTCAAGGGCCTTTGCTTCATATCGACATGACAATGGGCTTCGCGTTGCCCCTCTCAGGTCAGTGCTCTTCTGGGCCAGAAAAGCCTATTAACCAAATTGGGCTGTCCAAAAAATGCTCGTTGGTGCATAGACCGTGGCCGCACCGGAACATTTCCCAGTTTTTTTCTTCATCTTCACTCCGTCGTCGTTTTCGCAACACAAACTCTCTTTAACTATCGATTGCGTTGGAGAATTTCAGAACAGAACGCATCAAAAGTTTCGTTTACTGCAAAAACCAGGAGATCACAATTACAAAAAGAAAAAAAAAGGCGTTTATTGAACGAATTCTCATTTCGTCTGAGATCAATATTTCATCAATTCGCTCTCGGTCGGACCTCGAAAACGGCGTCGTTATGGAAGCTTAGCTCTGTTTGCTGATCGATCTCTGAGGCACAGTTTTTCCAGATCCGAATCCCTCTTTGCGGAATGGCTTCGTGGCTCAAAGCTGCTGAAGGTCCGAATCTAGCTTTCATTTCTATGTTTTTTGTTTCTTGTTTTGTTTTGTGTTTGTTTTGTTTTATGTTTCGATTTTCGTTTGTGTTCTGATAATGTGTTTGGGGTCTGATCCCGAGTTTCTGTGTGAATAAATTTGTTATCTTGAATTTCTTTGTGAAGAATGAGCTTGGAGAAATATGTTGTTTTGGTGTAGAGTGTGGGGAAAAGTAGGTTGAGAATGCTCAATTGGGTTTGAATTTGTTTGCATTTGCTATGATGGGAGCTACTTAATTTCACAAATCTGCAATTAAAATTTGTATCTTTTGATACTGATTAGATGCCTTTTCAGGGGGAATAGAGTGGAGTTTAAACTCTAGACATAAATATTGGAGGAAGGATTGTGAATATACCGTTAGGCTAAACTTGCACCCACAATAGACGCCTTAGCATTTACTACTGATAGCAATAAAATATATAGGCAAATAAACACACATAAGATTTGTAGTGGTTCACTACTTCAATGGGAGAGTTACATTCACTTCCTACTGCCGCAGAATTTCACTATAATGAAGATCGATGCGTGTCTAACTCCGCATTAGGTCAACTCACACACTCGACATAGTTGAGTCTGAAATGGAAGTTTCTCTGGCATCAAGTTGGTTTTGTATTGTAATAATGAATTTTTTACACCACTTCGAGATTGAACTGGACCTAAAATTCGGTTGGCACGGTGTGATTGGTTTTATAACAGCAAGTTCAGGATGGATTTTATTTTATTTTTTATTTTATTTTTATTTTTTTGGTGAGATCAAACAAATTTAATTTGCCTTGGTTAGAAGCCCAGTTGATGCATTTGCTGGAGAAGTTACATTTTGTAACCAGTGTAAAAGTTTGAGTCCAATGTGGTTTTCACCGTGCAATTTGGATAGCTAAGTGAGAAGAGAACCATTGACAGATTCCCAGTAGTTTAGTTTCAGTTTGTATGGAGCAAGTGATGGATGGATGCATATCAGATCATAAATAAAATTTTTAGTACAGTGCCTTTATAGTGGAGGAGCCTTCTTTTAAGGCATTTAATACTGATATTTTTAACCAGAATTAGGCCAAATACTTGCACTTTTTTTTAACTTCTCTTTTAATTAAGGTTCCTAAATTTGTTTGCAAGGTAAACAGGTGGCCATCATCTTGTTCTTATTTTATGATGCTAAATTACCTTAGTTTTGCTTTTCATTATTGTTTACATGTTCCCCGTAGCAGCCCCTGATTCAGAATCCCTATTCCATCATATCCACTTCCTGAACCTTCGATTTAAAATAGTTTAACACGTGAAAACTGATTTTTTTTTCCCCTTCTCTTTTGTGTTTAGATTTATTTGAGGTTGTAGATAGAAGAGCAAAGCTAGTTGTCAGTGAGTTGGCAGATGAGCAGCCTGAATCTCAATCTTCAGGTACTGCTTTTGACTATAATGTTGGTATCTCTGTCATAGTTTGCATAAACATGCTTCGTCGGATGAATATACATGGGTTTTGATTAGTTTTCCATGAATTTAGCAATTACTTATATTATACTTGAAAATGTTGTTAACAGCCTGACAGTTTTAGTAATGTTTGCCTTTTGAGAATGGGTATAATATGCTACTGAATGTTACTCATCTGCATCTTCTTGAACCTTTGCGAATTACTTTTTGCTAATAACTGACACTTTAAAAACTCTATTGAAATAGGATCTGTACTTTTTTCAGGTATAGTTAGAAATTTGAAAAATGTGTTGAAGTTGTAATTTAAAACGGGATCATATTGAGGTATGAACTTCTAGAAGAAGGCCATTAAAAAATGGAAAATGAAACTCATCATGAAAAAAAAAAAAATTCACGTCACATCATAAAATGAAACTGTAACTTGTTAGGGGTAAATAAGCTCGGACAAAACAAAAGTTTACTTCTATGGAACTCATTATTTTGACAAATCTGTGTTCATGATAAAATTCTTTCATGATGTGCATCATTGCTCTTAAAATTAGTTGTAATATACTCAGTGCTCTCAAGTTTTCTTAATGAGCGTATCTATTGCTCATTATTATTTCTACTCTTCCTTTCTGGGATAACTTAGCTTCTAATGGGCAAGGATCACAAGCAAAGAGAACAAGGCCAAAGACAAAGGTATTTGCCTCTTTAGCTGTCCTATTTCTACGTATATGTACAGACACATACAAATGCACACTTTCTTTTATTAAAAAAAAAAAAAAAAAAAAACTATTGGCATGTCTATTAACTATGTCTCACACCTTGGATGATTTCAGGTTCAAAAGGGACAGTCAGCTGATGGGACTTCCAAAACGAGTGATGACGTATGTGAACAGACTAGCCTTACACCGCCAGTAAATGTAACACCTGAAAAAGATATGGATACCCTTCTGAATAAAAATGACGGGACCCCTTCTGGCAAGTCTGTGGTCCAAACAACCAACGAGCAGCAAGAAAATTTTAAAAATGATTCCCCAATGTTAGGCATTCCTATAACAGAAGCCTTAGCAAATGATGTCAATAAAAATGATTCTGGTCTTGTGGAAGTGCCAGTGACTGTTACTGATAGGGAAGATGTCGCATCAACTCCAAATGGTGAGCTTCTCAATGAGAGCACCTCAGAAGTTCGTGAAGAAAATTCCTCACCACTACTTGCCAAACAAGTTGAGATTGTGAGTAAACATCACCCAGTGGAGGATGATTCTGTTACCAAATCGGGAAGTTTTGATGTTCCCCCCAAGACTGACCAAGAGAATCCTCAGTCTGAGAACACTGAAGCACCAAATAATAGTGAAACTCAATCCAAAGCTGCTGATGTCAAGGTTGAACCTCTTAACAATCAAAAGAAGCAACAGGAGCAAAAAGCTGATTCAGCTCCCAAGAAAGTACAGGAACAACTTGATGAGGTTAAGCATCTGACATTGGGGGGAGATCTCTCGTACTCTAATTGATATTAACTTCAATATATATGTTTCAACTACTACTACGGGTTTTCATTCAAGATCCTTCATAATGCAGGCTCAAGGACTGCTTAAAACTGCAATTTCAACCGGTCAGTCTAAAGAGGCAAGGTTGGCCAGGGTAAGCTATAATGATACGATTGCTATTTTTCCTCTTTGATCAAGTGTTGGCTCCTTCTGTTTCTATGTTAAAATTATTAGCTATTAAAAGTATTTTGCTGAACGTAGGTAGGATAGTCTTTTCTAAAGACAAGCCAAAGAGCACTTCTATTCCTTTCTGATGATCTTACTCATCAGACAACTTCAGTTTGCATGTTTGTTTATTACATATCACTGTTAGGTTTGTGCTGGACTTTCATCGCGACTTCAAGAATACAAAGCTGAAAATGCACAGCTGGAGGAACTTCTCGTTGCAGAGGTGAACAATTCTCCTGTTTAGTAAGTTATTTAGATTTCTATGGTTTCACATATTAAATGTTTTTTTTTCTTTTGTTTTTTTTTTTTTGTTTGACAGAGAGAGCTTAGTAAATCATATGAGTCACGCATAAAGCAACTACAACAAGACTTGTCAGAATCCAAGACTGAGGTCACAAGAGTAGAATCAAACATGTCTGAGGCCTTGGCAGCAAAGAATTCCGAAATTGAGGCTCTTGTCAGTTCCATGGATGCACTTAAGAAACAGGCTGCTTTATCTGAAGGACATCTGGCTTCACTGCAGGTCAAATACTCTTCCATTCTTTCTCCCATTTCTCCCTGTCATGTCAATTTGTTTTCACGGAACAGATGGGTCATATTGCTCTTGACCATGAAGTTTTTATGTCATGAGGTTTTGACAACAATCTTATTATGTTTACCAGGCAAACATGGAGTCTATCATGAGAAATAGGGAGCTTACGGAAACGAGAATGATGCAGGTCAGTGTGATTCGTCCATTCTCATGGAACACTTGTGTTGTACACTTATACTGTTTCTATTGTTAGGCTCTACGTGAGGAGCTGGCTTCTGCAGAACGGAGAGCAGAAGAAGAGCGGGCAGCACATAATGCTACAAAAATGGTTTATACCAAGAATAATTTCTATTTTAGACTTATTTACTTATCCCATCTATTGTGTCCTTTCACTCGTTTTCTTGATTATAATCATTTCTATGTGCTAAAATAGGCCTCTATGGAAAGGGAAGTGGAACTGGAACATAGAGCCATAGAGGCTTCAACGGCCCTTGCAAGGATACAGGTAATGTAAGGAATCTCCATATTTGCTACCAATTGCCATGATAAAATCAAGAACCAGTTAATGTTGTGCTACTACGTATTTATTTGCTGTGTTACTCAGAGAGTAGCGGACGAGAGGACGGCAAAGGCAGCAGAGCTTGAGCAGAAGGTGGCACTGCTTGAGGTAGTCCGAAACTCTTTTTTAATTCTTGTATTTTCTGTATTCCTTTTCCATGATTAAATTAATGTTCTAGACTTCTTGGGTGATAGCAATATATATCCTCAGGTAGAATGTGCAAACTTGAATCAAGAGCTGCGAGATATGGAAGCTCGTGTTCGGCGTGGACAAAAAAAGTCTCCAGAAGAGGCAAACCAAGCGATTCAGGTATACTTTTTAAATTCCTGACTTGTAGAATTTAGGTTTATTCTGGCATGTGTAATTACTCTGTAGTAGCCATTGGCTATGGCCTATTAATTTCTTGAAAGCGACTTTAATCCTTTATTTTTTCTTCGTATTTAGCCCTGTTTAAGGAGAATTGTTAATCTATTTCAGGATAATTATATGGAACTAGATACAGGATTTCTCTATTACATAGTAAAAAAGTGCTTTATAAACATTATAGCAGTTGAACCTCTCCTAATCCTTTAGCAGTAGGAGTAATAAATAGTTGTCATTTCCATATCACTTACCTATAGCATATTACTTAGATTCAGGCCTGGCAACAAGAAGTGGAACGTGCTCGACAGGGTCAAAGGGATGCTGAGAGCAAGCTTTCTTCTTTAGAGGTAAGGCTTTCTCCTCGTCTCACCCAAACCAATGTTCTTATAATATCTAAGCAACTCTCTCTTGATAAAGTTTCCTCTCTAATTATCTTTTCCCTTTCTCTATCATTGCTTGATATGTGATTTTAGGCTGAAGTGCAAAAAATGAGAGTTGAAATGGCTGCCATGAAGAGGGATGCTGAGCATTACTCACGTCAGGTAATCTCTTTGATTATCCAGCTTTTTACTTTTCTTTTTCTGAGATGTTCCGCAAGAGTTCTGTTATATTTATTAATCTTATTTTCATTTTATACAGTCAATCTTCTAATACCATGCATCAAATTTTTAAGGTTTGCACGGGAGCAGCATAATCTTCACACTAATTTAAGCATTTAACAAAAAGTTATTAGTTTAGTTCATCGTGCCATATTTCTATGTTTGTACCTTAAAATATGAGCTCTTGGGAACTGATTTCTTTTTCTTTTTCTTTTAAATCTCCTGGTTTATATCTTTATTTTTCATAATTTAATGAATCGTGTGCAATGTATTGAGAACATCATCTTATTTATTGGGATTCTAATTTGCAGGAGCACATGGAACTAGAGAAACGCTACCGTGAACTAACTGATTTGTTGGTAAAATTGGTCAATGAATACTTATTTTACATTGTATGACGTCCAAAACACATTCGTGACTGAGTTCTTGTCTATAATTGTATCTATTATTTAGTACTACAAGCAAACACAGTTGGAAACCATGGCTAGTGAGAAAGCTGCAGCAGAATTTCACTTGGAGAAGGAGTTGAAGCGTCTTCATGAAGCGCAGGTCTGCTTTTGGGTGTTCTAAGTTGCTCGGTTACTATTTACATATATTACCGATTCCACTTTCACTACCAAAAGTATTATTGGTTTTGATGGAAATTCACGGTGATATTAAACAGGCAGAGGCAGAAAGAAGTAGAGTTTCTCGCCGGGCATCATCATCTTGGGAAGAAGATACTGAAATGAAGACACTTGAGTATGTTCAATTCTTTAATGGTTGCATAAAAGACTTTAATATACTTCCTCCCATATGTGTAACATACTATGTATTGATTTCTGCATGCGTACGAGGCTCTTATATATAACAAGTTGATTTTTAGTTAAGAGTGGGTATATATAACTGCTAATGGATGCTTGTTTTTTTTTTGGTTTTGGCCCTTCTTGTCTTGGCAATGCATTTTAAAGCTTTAATTCCTTGTCACCGCTGGTACAGTCTTGTCTCATGGAAATTTTCCTACCTTTCTTTAGTTGATTTTTATTTATCTTCTTCTTAATCTTTGATATCTTTCACGAAAAGTACATATTTCCTCGTTACTAGTTTTTATCGGACTCATTTTCCCATCTTTACATCTTCATTTGACTGCTCTCAAGTCTCAATATGCTTACTCTACTAAGGACAATACGTGTATTCTAGTCCATTCATCGAATAAATTCCCTCAATTATGTTGATACGATGCATGATAATTGCAGGACACTTCCTTTGCATCATCGTCACATGGCGGCGGCAAGTATGCAGGTGTCACTATACTCATATCCTAAAAGCTCTGCTTTATCAATAAATAAATAAAAATAAGAAGACGCTGTGAGGGCACTCCTTTCTTCAGATTAATGTGTGCTTCACCTTTCGACTGCAGTTGCAGAAGGCAGCGAAGCTATTGGATTCGGGAGCCGTCAGGGCTACAAGATTTCTTTGGCGGTATCCCACAGCCCGAGTTATACTGCTTTTCTACTTGGTAAAAACAGTTTAACACGTACTTTGAGAGACTCTGGTTAAATAACAGTAACGTGGAATACTATAGATAACGTGATAACTGTTTGATATCTTCTACAGGTATTCGTACATCTCTTCTTAATGTATCTATTGCATAGACTTCAGGTACATATTTATATCATCTTTACTATTTGTTTTTTCTCTTTTCTGGTAGAAAGATCATTTTGATTATTGCTACGAGGCAGATATTTACAGCGTTCTTCGTCTTGGGCAAGATAACTAATAAATTCATTCATGATCTTTTGATTATTGCTACGAGGCAGATATTTACCGTGTTCTTGGTCTTGGGCAAGATAACTAATAAATTCAATTCATTTTTTTTTTTTTCAAATTCTCAGTACCTACTTTTAGAGTTAGGAGATGTGTGGGAGATATGTGTGTAATTGTGGTACACATGTTTTAGGAGGGGCTGTCGATATAAAAGACCTAAGAAAAAGAAGTTAGAGAGATTACAAGATATAAGACTGTAGAATCTTATTCTATAATGCAGACATTACCGTGAAGAAAATAGTATCCATTAAAATGCTTTACATCCTTTTGATTTCTGACATAAAATTTTGATTTGAAGAAATATCCAAGTACAACCGTAAAGTGTTCTTGAAGGGACATACATGGACGGTTAAGTCAAATTTGTCATTCATATGCAGGAGCAAGCAGATGATTTATCTGCCAGCGAAGTTGCGAAGTCCATGGGACTTTCCAACCCGACCTTACCATGATTGAGTAGCTGCTCTCAAACTGTGCCACACACAATTTTTGCGAGCCAGAAATTCCTTGAATATGATGCAGTTATAAGCAATAAAAGAGTAGAAGTTCATCTTTCACTGAATGAAAGGATTTATGTGGTGAAAGCCAATTCTGAAGAAACGGCTGCATACCGGAAATGGGAAACTGGGGGTTTCACTGAAGGTACCCATTCTGTTTTTGGGGCTCGAGGAATTGCAAGATATTGATGTATGATACCAAAAGTATAACACTGCCATGTCTTTTGAGTCTTTGACCCTAATGCTTATAAAAAGTATTGGGTATTTCTTGAAGACCCAAACTTGCCTTTGGCGCAGCAGATTTGGACTTTCTGTGTTTTTAGTCGGCCAATTGCCTATTCTTCTTGTTTTTGCATTTTGTTCAGAAATCACTTATTGACAAGCTTTTACCTCTGAAAAACGGTATGCTTATGTAAAGTCATCATGACTGAGGTTCATACTTAATGAAATGTGAAAATTCATCGAATTGTAAACAGTTGAGGAGCTGAATTCACTTGGAGTGGAGCCAAAATAGTGCTGTCAAAATTTCACTATTGAACTTATCCTATCGATAGGATATTGTTTCGTATCCTCAAATCTTTTATGAGATTCTGTCAATTGTAATATATACATATATATATATATATATTGTAGGCCCTACACAGTAGACCTTTCTATCTTCAAATTTCATCTAGACCTGGCTAAGTACATATGAAACAAGTGGACCGATAATGGCAGCCTTCTGTGAAAGTTTCTTCTTTTCTCTTTTCTTTCTTTCTTTCTTTCTTCTTTTCTCTTTGTTTCTTTCTTTCTTTCTTTCTTCTTTTCTCTTTGTTTCTTTGTTTCTTTGTTTCTTTCTTCTTTTCTCTTTGTTTCTTTGTTTGTTTGTTTCTTTCTTTCTTTCTTTCCTTCCTTCGAGAATTGATTGCCTTAACCAGGAAGAAAACCATCTTTTCTTTCTTCCTTTTTTTCCTTCGAACCAGGAAGAAAACCAATACTTTTTAGTGAGAAGGCATCATTGGCACAGAAATTTCTTTGGATAGATGGAAAGTGAGGTGTTTGAGAATCTTTCTTTTCCGTTCAATCAAAAAAGCAACTAGAAAATGATAGCACCATGATATAGAAGTGAGATTTTTCCTTGTAAAAGAAAAAAAAGTGAAATTAGGAATTGTGGAGTCCACTTATTTGGGTATTGCATTTGCATGTAGATTAGCCGAGTTTTAATTATAGGAAAACTAGTGCTGAAATTTTAGACAGACCGCTCGCAATTGTATGAAAATACTGAGTTTTTGCCTGAAGTCTGACCCGACCCGCCCAAAAATTTTGGGCCGCCCGCTTGAGCCTGAAAAGGCCTGTGAACGGGCCGCGGGCTACTATTGGGCTGCCCGAGCCCGGCCGGACAGTCCAAGCCCGCCCAAAATACTCAATTTTTTTTTTTATATTTTTTAATCTTTATAATTATTAAGTTATTTTGTGTTAAAATTATATAAAAACTAAAATCAACATTCAACATACATTATTAACACAATTTAATAAATTAATTTTGTATATTAATTTTTAAATTCGTAATTCATGATTGTCTCATTAAAAACCTTACTAAGAAAAACCCAATTCGGATAAAAACTTGGTAAGAAAAAACTAATCATTTTGTGACGAATTACAAATGTTACAAACTTACAAAGTTATATAATTACAATGTCAAGAGTAAATACATATTTATAAATTACAAATTTACAATTTAATTTGAAGCTGAAAGATCGTCTTCAAAATTAAATGTTAATTGATTAAATTCATCGATCCAATCTTGACTTGCCAGCAAAATTGTATCCTGTAGACGTTGATCGGCATGATCCCAATCCTTAATGCAGACTAAGGCTTCGACAATGTCCCTTTGCAATGCATTCCTCAAGTATTCGTCCTGTCATACTGAAGGCTTATTCGGATGAAATAGTGGAGACTAGAATAAAAAATATATCCATTGCCAATCGAGGTGGGATTGGCCAAGTTAATGTATGTGCCTTCCACCATTGAACTAAGTCAAACAATTCTCTAGTGTCATTGACTATTAAGCCTTCACTGAGATACGCTATAAGCTCGTTGAAGCTGCCGCCACCACTGCCACTTGTTGATAAAGATCTACTCCCAACTTTTGTTTGAGTCGTCTTCTTCTTCTTCTTGAACCCGAAAATATTCAAGAATGAATGCGGGTTTTCATCTTGTTGTTGTAGTTCCTGTACTCTAGAGTTTGTGCTTCTAAACCTAATCTCATATTTACTATAGATCGAATATATTTGTGCCTTTATTATTGGAAATTGGTTCGAACAATTAATGTCTAAAAATTCACCTAAGTTATCTAAACCACTTTCTAAACCGTCTAATTTTAATCTAGGATAAAAAAAATAGTACCTAAACCATACAACAAAGACAACTTAGACTAATATTTTTTAAATTTCTTTTCCATAGATTGGATAGGAACTCCTAAGATTGGGTATTCCCTATATTCGCTAAATAAAATACTAATTCTTAAAAGTTCACCTAAAGCTAAAGGTGATGTTGGGTAATATGTTCTACTAAGTTTTAGAGTAACTTTATGAAACCTACCTAAAAATTGATACAAACTTAGGTAATTTACCAATCATATGTGTCTATATGTCCTACTTCTAATTTTGCACACATATAGTTTGTTATAGCATTCTTATAGGGGATGCATTGTTGAAGCATTATATAAGTTGAGTTACATCTTATAGGCATATCTAACGCTAATGCTTTAGGAGATATATTTAATGCTTGTAATAACCTAAACCAATCTTCTTGTCTTTGGTTACTACCTTGAATCTATACAAGACTATCTCTAATTCTTGTAATGTGATTGTTCATTTCTTTTAAACCGGATTTAACTATTAAATTAATTACGTGACATGCACAACGTTGGTGGAAAATAGTACTGTCACCGAATAAACTTAAATCATTTTCAAAGAACTCAATTGCTTTTGTATTGGCATTAGCATTATCTAATGTTATAACCATTACTTTATCTCTTAATCTAAATTCATCAATTACATTTAAAATTGTATTATATATTAAATCCGCGCTATGTGATCCTAGAACACATTTAAAACCTAATATTCTCTTATATAAATTAAATCCTTTAAAGTAATGTCCGGTTACAGCTAAATAATCTTTATTGACAATGGCATATCAAATATCTGCCGTTAACGCAACGCACCCGCTAGTCGAGTGTAAAAGGTTTATTAATGCTTTTTTTTCTTTTTTAAATAATTTTAATAAATCTTTCCGAATAGTAGTTTTTGAAGTGAACTGTGCATTAGGATTATGTACAACCTTCATATATCGTTGCCAATTATGATGCTCTACAAAACTAAGTGGTTGATCTAAAGTAGCTATCATTCGCGCAACTTCCATACGATCTACTTGCAAATCGTATTTCCAAGTGGTTAGACCACCGGTTGCGCGATCAAAAGATAATTGGGTTTGGCGGAGTTCAGGTCTGCCGGATTGGCTAAGCTTTTGAAGATACTTTTCAGAGTGTCTTTTCAAGTGTGTGGTGTCGTGAATAGTATCACCTTATAATTTAGATAAACAATATTTATATTGAGTTATATGTTTAGTGTTACCTTCATTATCGATCTCCTCAATTGTTTCGAAGTGATCCCAAACTGTTGAGGTGCGCTTGCATTTCTTCTTGGAGGTTGCAACACTTGTAAACGCAGTTGCACTTGCACTTGCTGCTTTTCCACGCTCACCACCATTTCGACCATGACCTCTAATATGTCTACCAGAGCTCAGATTATTAGATTTCTGCGTAATAAATTCATTAGTGGGAAATTGTCATTCTTTCACGTTGTGTTGGACATAAACGGGAATACCACTATAACCAAAAGAATTCATTATAAAAATTAAGAGCAATTTGAGAGAGAGAGTTTTAGGATAATATGATAGTTTTTAGAAAAATTATGAGAGAGATTGAGAGAGATTGAGGCCCCGTTCTTTTCACTGATTCGAGTTTAGAATTTGAGTTTTGCTACAGTAAAAAGCTATCAGAAACAGTCACATCTAACTTTTTTGCTACAGTAAAAAGCTCTCACACAACATCACATCTCAACTCAAATTAGCAAACCGAACAGGCCCTGAGAGAGTTTGAGTGAAGAAAATATACAAGAGATGAGAAGTATTTATAGAAAAATAAAGAGGTTGTTCTTTTGGAATGTAACTTGAGTGTAGCTTTTTAGTTAAATTTGAGTTATAACTTGAGTTGAAGTTGTAACTTGAATAAAGTTGAGTAAAGTTGAATAAAATTAAAACTTAAAAGAATATGAATTTAAATAAAGTTAAAACTCAAATTGTATTTTTTTGAATTTTTTAGACAAAAAAACGTGCCCAAATTGTATGAATCAGGGGCGTCAGCCTCAGTGTAATTTATTTATTTTTATTTTTTCTCTCTGATTATAGGCTGTCTGCTGCCTATCTCCAAATTAAGCGCGTAGGACACGTGGCAGTTACTCGATTCCCAAGTCAGTAAAATCCGCATTGAAGTTGACAGTTGACAGTTGCTTCCACTTCCCACTTCCAACTATAAAAAAAAAAACCGAGCGGGAAATAGCAGTTCTATTTGTTTTTTCTTGCCCCTCTCAAAACTTCCCTCTGTTTCTCAGCAATGGAGGTTTCCAATCCCAACTGTGATCTTGCTCCTTGCATAGAAGTTCCTCTTCCTCGCTCGGTGCTGGAATTGCTGGAGCGAATCTGCGCCGAGCGCAGCCAGCCGCCGCCGGACGCCGAGCTGAGGCGAAAACTGGCTTCCGCCGGAGAAGACGAGGCTCTTCGGGTCCTCCGCACCATCGCCGACTGCAAAACCAAAATCAAGAGCCTCCATGGATTCGTCACTTACTTGCTCCGCCAGCAGCCGCCGCCACCGTCGCTGTCGTCCCCTTCTCGCTCTCCCGTTCCGGAAAACAGCCGTCCTTCGAGTTCTCCGGGCACTTTCGCCAATTCGCAAGGTGATTATTGAATGTTGCTCTGTTTCAAGATGATTCTTTTTAGGTTGTTTGGCTAATTGTTCTGGAACAGGTGCGAATGGAGCTCAAATGGAGGCTTTGGGCGAATTGGAGTTCAGGAAGCAGTTCCTGATACTCAATTACATAGGCAGGTACTATAAAGTTTTTACTTTTTTGTTCGTCTTTAGTATTTTTTTTTTCTTTTGCTTCTATACATGTGCTTTTTTTTTTTAATTTGATTGATAAATTCATGGCTGTTTTCATGAAATGCTTAAAGAAATGAGCTTCAGAGCGTCACAACGGCTGAAGAAATCAGGAGTCTAAAGAATCTCTCCATGGTACAGTTCGAAAAGCAAGTATGGCAACGCTTTGGCGAAAAGTATGTTGACCAGGAAGACCGTCGCATTGTGAGTTCCATTTTTTTGGTTTTGTAGAGGGATTAGCTTACCTTGTAACAATTCTCACATCTTACCTGAATTGGTCTTCCTTTTCTTTTAATGTTCTACAGTATCATGATTGGGATTCTGGAAAAACACACATCTATCGTTGTCATGTCTCTCCAGAAGGGAGTTTTAGATTCAAGGTTGGTCGGTGGTCCCCGCCCCCCCTACCCTTTACAAAAGTAATCACACACACACACGATCACATACGTGTATATGCTTGTTGGCAAATTTACTTTAAATAAGGGAAACAACCTTTACATCCTGTCGCTTTTGTTTATAGCTGAAACCTTTGTTCTCCGTTCAGTGGATTGCATTTGTCTTTTTTTCTTACTTTTATTGAAGATTCTTAGTGCAAGTTCTTCTACAGAATTTCGTATTTTAGCCATTTGTTAATCTTTCTGCAATAAAGGAGCTGCATGTCCTTGTTCTTTTTGTCAATTCCAAATAGTAGCGTCATGGGGCACTTTATATTATAGTTCAATTTGTTGATATCAAGTATCCAGTGTATTCACGTTTCCTCTTATTTTTGCTTGAAAAGTTCTAAATCGATATTCATTTATTCCTAATGGTGTTATTACCAAGTTCATGAGGCTATGATTGGTGTGTGGCTTAATAATGCTGCATCTGAAATTGTCATTTACGTTGACTTCTAATTCAGGGCCCTTATCTAGAAAAACCAAAAAAACACTTACAAAAGGTTCTAGGGGATGATAACGTTTTGATGGTCAAATTTGCTGAGGAGGAAGCTGAAAGATTTTCTATTGGCTCACGTGATCATTACTATGCTGGATATAGCAAAATATGCAGAGAAGGCATTTTGGTCGGATTACGCCGATACTGCTTCTTCGGTGAGGCTTTTCTGAACTTGTGATCTAAATTTTCAGTTTAACCTAATTTCTTGTCACTGAAGTAATGAGAGTATATTTTGAGTTGAGTATGAAATTCAAATTCAGGTTTTTCTGCTGACTTTTTTTTTTTTTTTTTTTTTTTTGGGTGCTGCTTTCAACATTGTTTTTGACATATTTCTTTCTTTCTTTCTTTTCTGTCTCTCCCTCCCGCTCACTTTTAATTGTGGGTTTTGACACATTAGCTCTGCTTCTAATATTAAATAAAATTTGCTTTAAGTTTTGAAGTGGTTGTGAGTATTGGTTTCCACTCGTATATGTTCCTTTTGTCCCCAAATGGTGGACACACACACATAAAAAGCAGATGTATATTTTTTCTTCAACATTCCATTCTCTAGTTCCTCTTCTTTTATCAGTAATTTTACATGGCCTGAAATGACAGTCATGCATACGGCACTTCTTTCTTCCACTGGCATACTTATTCACACATGTATCTACTGCTTAACCTTCTCATCTACTTCATGTAAACAATCTCTTAAAATTATAAAAATATTTTTCTCTCGTTTTTTTTCCTTCTTTTTTTCCTGGGATGTGCAAAGAAACGCATGTGGAGACACTCATCCTTGTAATAATAGACTTCATCCATGTTTCTATGCGTAGTTTTCTGTGAAAGGGATTATGGTGTGAAGATTCCGTCTTTTTAGGATCATCAATTTTCCAGTTTTAAATCCTGGAGCTAGGATAACTGATCTTACTAAGAAACTACATCTGGCTAGTCCTTTATAATTCTTGTTAAGTATTTTCTTTTCATCGCGGTGTTCAATTTTCTACTTCTACGCTCAAAATTCATGTGTCTTCTACTCTTTTATGGATTGAGCATCCTAACAATACTAACAAGTCTCTCCTGTAAATATTAATATTACACGATCAGTTTTTAAAGATGGTGGAAAGGAAGAGAAGAAGAAAGATCCAACATCGTCGCCTGTGAAGTGTTTTTTCATTCGCATCCATTCAGATGCATGTATTGATCAGAATGTATCTTATATTTTGTCTGGTAGAACAATTTCTGAGGCAAGGAAGCTGTTTATGCACGCACATACAGTATCTAGTGTGTCCAACTATATGATTAGGTATATTTCAACATATGTAGTTACTTTCAGCAAGCCGTGTTTTGCAGTTTTTTCACTGATACTTTAATAGTACAATCCTTGTAATTTCAGGTTTTCACTTATTTTATCCAACACACTGAGCCTTAAAATTGATCTATCCTCTGTAAATATCGATATAATTGAAGATGAGTACTGCCAGGTACTCTCAATAATATATTTCTATAAGTTTTGTGATCTGTCTTGTTATGACATTCAATTAAAGTTTTTGAAATTGCAGGACGAATCTGGCAACCCTATATATAGAGATGGAAAACCACTTATATATACAGATGGGACTGGGTTCATCTCTGAGGATTTAGCTTTGCTGTGCCCTAAGAATTTAGAGAAATGGAAACGTATTAATGACAACAATATTGAGGTTTTTTTATTGTGATAATAGTTATTTTCTTTTATTATTTTTATTACCTACGGAAAGTAGGCAATTGGTAACGATAAATATGCGATCAAACCATAGGCGTCTTTTTCTCCCATAGTTATATATTAATTTTATTGTAGCTGATTGTAAAGTCCTGAATTTTGATATTCTCATATTTTCTTTTTATATTTTATGTTTTCCTTTCCAGACTTATAGATTTATTCTGATCATCTTTGGATATGATTTGGTCTTTTGCTTATGGTGTTAGATAATGCATAATCAAGACGGGCATGTGGAAAATGTTGCAGAAATGGGACATCATGGAACTGAGACACTGGAGCCAGTACGTACATGAAACTCTGGCGGCTGCTTCTCAATCTCTTTCTCTCTCTCATCAACAAAATTCCTTTTCTCGTTTTTGTTTAGCTTTTCCTAAGGCACATTACTTCACTTTTATATTTAAAATTCATCTCTCTTCCCTCTTTTTTCTTTCCTATCCTCTCTCTAGCCTATGTTGATACAGTTCCGTATGTTTAATAAAGGCCGTGCAGTTAAAGGGACCTTTCTTGTGAACAAGAAGGTATGTGTTCTTTTTTCTTTTCTTATCTTGAGAAATGATGATGCTAGTTGAAAACAACAAAGCCTCAGGAGCCTGTATTTTACTATTTTTTATTGATCAATGTCAAGTGTTTCTGTTTTTATTGTTCTATTTTTTTTTTGGAAGGTATTCTATTGTTTAATTTAGTGAATAGTGAACATTGATACTCAATGTTATTGGCAGGTTTATGCTTTACTTTATGCAAAATAAGAACACAAAAATCCAATTTTTTTCCTTTTATTTGTGTGAGTTTTCTCTTTAGTATTCTTTCTTATAGATTTTTATTCCACATTTTGTAGCTTGAACCAAAAACAATCAAGATTCGCCATTCAATGGTTAAAGTTGAGCCAGATCGAAAATTGTTGATTAATCAGACATCAGACTCGCTAGAAATAGTTGGAACAAGGTGCCTACAATATCAGCCTATATCTTTGCATGAACTGCAACTTGTATGCATTGCTGTTAGTTTACCAATCCATCCCAAAAGCTTAAGCTATTAGGAGGTGGGTCAACAATAGTTTTATACTTTAACACTCGCCCTCACATGTGGGCTGGACAATGGACAATCGTGTGGGTAAATTAATTGGAAAGCCTAACACGTGAATATTTAAGCCCGAGATATATTAAAGACCTAACATATGATGACACTTTAAATGGGGATAAAGAGTACAATTATGAGAGTTTAAACTCAGGACCTCCTGCTCTGATACCATGTAGTGAAATAACGTAAATTATGAGAGAGTGAATATTATGTTTCATTGATCTGAATAGAGAGAAGCTTTAC
The DNA here is from genome assembly GCF_000414095.1 of Morus notabilis. Classification (NCBI taxonomy): domain Eukaryota; kingdom Viridiplantae; phylum Streptophyta; class Magnoliopsida; order Rosales; family Moraceae; genus Morus; species Morus notabilis. Next base: position 159,600 of record NW_010360708.1, on the reverse strand, counting down.
AATATATAGACTACTCTAGGATACAAAAAGTAGGAAACTAACCCAAAAAACTAAATTAGGAAAACTATCTAAGGCTATCAATTGTCAATTCTCTAGAGTCAACTTTCCTAGAATAAGCTAACAACCTATAGTCCTAAAATATCCCATAATCCGGGTACAACTATACAAATCAACACTCCCCCTTAAGCTAGTGAATAGATATCTTCTATTCTCAACTTGGAAACAATTTCATGAAACACTGGACTGTTTAATCCTTTAGTTAAAACATCTGCCAATTGACTTCCCAATGGTACATAGGACATGCACACTAAACCTTCTTCCAGCTTCTCCTTGATGAAGTGTCTGTCAATTTTAATATTCTTTGTTCTGTCATGTTGCACTGGATTATGAGCAATGTTATCACAGTACAACTTCATGGGTTCTTCCCACTTGATTCCCAAATCATCTAGGATAATCTTAAGCCATAAGAATTCACACACTCCCTGAGCCATTGCTTTGAACTCTGATTCTGCACTTGACCTAGCTACCACATTTTGTTTTTTACTTCTATAAGTTACCAGATTACCACCAAGAAACATACAATAGCCCGATGCGGATCTCATATCCACTACAGATTTTGCATAGTCTGCATCTGTGTAGGATTCCAGTGTGAGTATTATTCTTCTGAATAGATTCAGAACTCCTTTTCCTGGACAACCTTTCAAGTAGTGTAACACCTTGTAGGTAGCTTGAAGATGTGATTCTCTCAGATCATGCATAAATTGACTTATCATGCTTACTGAATATGCTATGTTTGGCCGTGTATGAGAAAGATAAATGAGTTTCCCCACTAATCTTTGATACATTGCTCTATCAACCCTTGGTTCTTCTTGTGCTTCCAAAAGCTTCTAGTTCGGTTCAACCAGTGTAGTTACTGGTTTGCAGCCAAGTTTTCCTTCAAGAGATCCTTTCAGTCCTCTAAGTCTTCCAATTTCCTCCCCACTAAGTCCTTGCTCCTTTTTCCCTGGAAGATTGACCTGCTCTGTGAGGTGTGCCTGGCCATATGATTTTTGCTGCTCTCCTCGGTGATCGCATTCTTTGCTCGAAGTGGATGGCTTACCATGCAATTTCCAGCAACGTTCCTTGGTATGCCTCGGTTTCTTGCAGTATGTGCACCACAGATTGTCGCGGTTGTCTCGATTATCCTTCCCTGAAAATTTGGTCTGATATGCTCTTCCACTTTCTGAAAATCTGGTCAGTTATGCTCTCGGTTGAGCTCTCCCATTTTCTGGTACTTTTTCTTGTCCAGTCCTGAATATCAGCGCTGATCCTTCTGCAACTTGGGGCTCTAACATAATACCCCTTTGGCTTTCCTCTGATAGAATAAATGAAATTACCTCCTCTAAAGAAGGTACCTCCTCTTTCCCAAGAATCTGCACTCTAACTTGATCAAATTCCTGGTTGAGTCCAGCAAGGAAGTCATAAACCCGATCTTTCTTAATGAAATTCTTTAGGGTTGCAGCATCCTCTGCACACTTCATTTCAATAACTCGATAGTGGTCAAGTTCCTGCCATAAATTCTTTAGGGAATTGGCATATTCAGTCACAGTTTTTCCCCCCTGTTTGATGGCACTAGCTCTGACTTTGATCTCATACACACGGGCTGCATCACGAGCTTTTGAGTAGGTCCGTTGAATGGAGTCCCATATTTCTCTGGCAGTGGTCAGAAACATACAAGTATCGCTGATTTCATGGTTCATTGAATCCCACAGTCATGACATGATCATGGAATCTTCCTCATCCCGAGCATCAAATTTCGGATCCCCTTTCTTTGGTCCCGTTCCAAGGAGGTGGCTGAGCTTTCCTTTGCCTTTCAAATAGGTTTGGACAAATTGAGACCATTTTAAATAATTTTTTCCATTCAGCCTGTAAGTAGCCCTAATGTTTTGCAAATCACCAGTTGAACGATAGGAATTATCCTCTTCAAATTGGGAAGTGTTGGTGGCTTTGGTCTCAGACATGGTTCTAAAGATTGATTAAGTGGAAACGGGAAACAGCAACAAAGCAGCAACAACGACGATTAAAAACAGCAGCAGCGGCGGCGGCAACAGCAGAACAGGAAATTAAAAAAAAGGAAACAACAACAGCAACGGCGATGAAGGCCGGAAACAGTAGCAGCAACGGCGATGAAGGCCGGAGAAAACAGCAACAGCAGTAACAGCGATGAAGGCAGCAGTATCGGCGATAAAGGCCTAAGAAACGAACGAAAACCTAGGAAAGACGACCTAGGGCTGTGATACCATGTTAGTTTATCAATCCATTCTAAAAGCTTAAGCTAGTAGGAGGTAGGTCAACAATAGTTTTATACTCTAACACTCATCATCAACTTTTCTTTTTATGTATATCACGCCCTAACTTTTCTCGTTTTGCTTCATACATGAAGAGACAAGAAACCTTGTTTCCATGCTAAGAAATACTGTTATTCTGCTACTTGAAGTATTTGTTTGTATTAGAAGTTGATAAGTATCAGTGTTGACTAAAAGAAGGTTTTCTGAAGCATAAAAATGATAAAAACCTACAGAGGAGAGAGTCGCTTTTGAACTATAATATCTTGTGTTCTTACAGCGGTCTCATGAAACAATGGAAGACCATCGAAAAGAGATGCATGGCAATGCTTTTGCCACTTAATTCTCTTCAAGGAGAAAAATTTTGTTACATGCTTTAAATATGGAAATGGAACATCATATATATAACATGCAGCCATTGTTCTATTTCCTGTTGTTTAAGGCGAGATCTTTGACTTTTATGTTCTTTTTTTCAACATTGACTTATAAAGTTGTTATGCTCCAGCAACCCTCCAAAGAAAACATGTTTGTCAAGGTGTTTAATCGCACTCCTAAGTCATGGAGGCGTCCCAGATGATTATTTCAAGGGTTTACTTTGGAACGCTTTGAGAGAATCTCATGGTGCTTTCAACGATAAGCGTACTGCAATCAGAGGTGTTTTCTTTTGCCCTATTTTTATTTTCTTTTCTTCCATTGCTTAAATTTTTGAAGTGCCATACAAATACATAGTTGCACAATTTACTTGCTATATTCCTTTTATTTCTCTTCATTCTTTCTTTGTTCCCCGACGGATGAATGAAGAAAATGCTGATTGCTTGCATATCTGCAGTTGCTATTAACCGAGGGAGTATAGACGATGATTCTACTGTTGCAAGAATGATATTGTCTGGTATACCTCTTGAAGAACCGTATTTGCAACATCGTCTGTTTGTGCTAGTGAAGGAGGAGAGGAAGAGCCTCAGAGGGGGGAGACTACACGTAGATGACTGTTTTTATTTAATGGGGACAGCCGATCCCACTGGAAAACTTGAACATGACGAAGTTTGCATTGTTCTGTATGTCTTATCTTTTAGGCATATATTCCCTTCATGTTACACGAATCGGTTCAAACACATTCTCTCACATTGAAACTGTATTTGGGCAGCCATGAGCAATTTTAATACTTTCTAAGGTCTTGTTCATTTCACAACTCAAATTTTATTGCTACAGTGTTTTCTCTCATAAAAATTCAAATTCAACTTTTTTACTATAGTGTTTTTCTCTCACATACACACTCAAGTTATGACTTGGTTGTGAAATGACCCTAAATAATTTGAGAACCTTTGCACCTTTCTGCTTTCTTAATTTTAATGAGTCTCTAGTCTGCATTCTGTGCTTATTTTGAGTTTTTTTTTTTTTTTTTTTTTTTTTTTTTTGTGGGCACAATAACATGTTCAGTGCTAATGGACAAGTTTCTGGGAAGGTACTGGTTTACCGTAATCCCGGCTTACACTTTGGGGACATTCATGTTTTAAAGGCTACTTATATAGAGGAAATGGAGTCTTTTGTTGGGAATGCAAAGTATGCCATATTCTTCTCAAAGAAAGGTCCGAGATCAATTGCTGATGAGATGGCTGGCGGTGATTTTGATGGCGATATGTTCTGGGTCTCAAGAAACCCTGAGGTATGCCATCTACCTCCACTTCTGATTAACAGACTCTACTTCAGCTGTTCTAATTTGAGTGTTTTTTTTTTCTTTCTCGGAATTCTATTTTGGTAAATGTGTTCTCAAGTGCCTTTTTTAGCTTCTCCAAGTTCTTCTTCCATTGTGCTTTCTTTTTTTCTGTATAGTTCAGTTACTATTTTCTTTCTTTTTCTGTTCTTAGGTATCACTAGTCAAGCTTAGATGTAGTCCGAATTTGTTCTTAATATCGTAATGAAAAGCTTGGTTGGTACGGTATTAAAATTGTCTCTCTTTGCATATTTCGGAACAAGCTGACATTTAGAATGGTACTTGGCCGATGTTTTAGAGGACAATGACCTATTATGCCTTCCTTAATCTCTTGCACTATATGAATTGTTTTGAGAATAATTAATCATGTTTTACTTATCTATCTACCAATAAAAAAAGTTTCTAAGTGTTCTAGCTTAGAATGACCGTGGGTTTGTTTGAGTGTCCGATATTGCACAATACGATACCTGGATTACAGCCCAGGCCCCTTTGATGCTGAGTCATTGTGGATATGGTATCTTTGGCTATTGAAAATGATTCAAAAGGAATATCTGCTCATCATGCGCCAAGACACCAAAAGTGATAATTGATCGTTTGAAAGATGTTCTGTGTATTGATCATTTTTAATAAATGCAGCTGTTGAAATATTTCAAGCCCAGTGATCCATGGATCAAAAAATCCTCAACGGGAAAGGTTAAGAGTAAACAACCAATTGATTTATCAGATAGAGAATTGGAAGATGAGCTGATTAAACTGTTCCTAACGGTTAGGTTTAAACCAAGGTATGCTTTTTGATTACATAGTTATAATAAGTTTTGATCTGATGTAATTCATGTGAGATTAATGCATTTGACGTGCTTTATCTTGTATCTATTGTTGCTCAATAGTCTTTGGACCAGTAGTATAAAGCATCATTACAAGCGTGGCTGGACTTTTTCTTTAATGATACGGAGAAATAACAAATTTCCAGTTATAGGTTCTTTTATTTAGTGCCTAATATTTGGTCACGTTCAAGGGTTTGTTTGTTGTTGAATATCAGCTAATTGTTGCTATGGTGTTAGTTTTAGACTTTATGCACATAAAGCAGGCCAAAGCCACTCAGAATCAATTTCATCTTTTCAACGTAAGTTTCTTAGGTTGTCCTTTGTTACTACTAGGCAAGGTTTAATTATTAAAATCTCTCAATCTTTAACATGAATGGAGACTGGGCTTGGTATCTCGGTCTGGGTCCTTATTGCGGTGTCTCTAATACTTAACCTGGTCGGAAGAGTTGTGACATTTATATCTGAAACGCTTTCTGCTCTTTTACCAAAAAAAAAAAAAAAATGAAAAAAAGAATATATCCTTTGTTATTTTCAGTTTTGCCAAGAGTGAGGCTTCAGAGGGTTGGCTCGCACTGATGGATCGTTTTCTAACTCTGGGAGATGATTGTGTTGCTGAGAAGAATGCTGTCAAGGACAATTTATTCGAGTTAGTTGATATTTACTATGACGCATTAGACGCTCCAAAGCAAGGAGGAAAGGTTAGTTATGTTGCTTATCTCTTTCGTTTCTTCAATTGCTATAGCCATTGATACTTTCATTAATCACTATTCACAGTTGTCTTTTTCTGTTTTTCTTTCTCCTATGTCTCACATGCATACATACATATGGATTGGGGCTAATTTCTTTGATTGACATATTTTAAGCAACAAGACCTTGCAAAGTTCTTTGAGGCTTATGCAGCCCTTGAATTGTCTTTTCAAGTTTTAAAAGTTTCTTGTGATATCTTAAATTGGATGAGATTTGCTCAGGCAGCTTTCCAATTTATATTCTATTCATTTATGTTTTGTCATGGAGCTCATTTCAGACTTTAATAGAATTGTAGCGTGTATATGATGATCCCTCTTACTAACGAGTCCTGATGAGTCAACTCCACGACACATATAACGGTCACGCCAAATGAAATAATTAAAAAAATACGTTTGCTGTCCCGATGAGTCAACTCCACAACGCATATAACAGTCACGCCAAATGGAATAATTAAAAAAATACATTTGCTATCCGAAGTCATCTCTCGTTTTATGTCCATAGTTTTTTATATTGTAAGAATGTCTTTCCATTTCTTTTTCTGTCTTCTTGTTTTTTTTCCCCCCCACCTTTTTTAAACTCCATTTTATTTGTTGTGAAATAGGTGGAAGTTCCCAGAGAGTTGAAGCCAAATAGATTCCCTCATTATATGGAAAAGCAAAATTCTTTTCATTCCAGGTCCATTTTGGGGTGGATCTATGATGAGGTGGATGCATATCAACTGGAGGATCATTCAAACAAAGGTGAGGATTTCCCAATTCAACATTGCATCTCTCCTTTCATCATCTACTCATAAAAAATACATGATATTTAAAACGAGAGTTGAAGCCAAATAGATTCCCTCATTATATGGAAAAGCAAAATTCTTTTCATTCCAGGTCCATTTTGGGGTGGATCTATGATGAGGTGGATGCATATCAACTGGAGGATCATTCAAACAAAGGTGAGGATTTCCCAATTCAACATTGCATCTCTCCTTTCATCATCTACTCATAAAAAATACATGATATTTAAAACAAAAAAAAAGTTAATTAATTTTATCCTCTATGGTGATAATAAAACTACTCTTAACACCTCTTTTGGGAAGAGTTTGAACGTACGTTCTTTTCTGCCATCCAGAGATCTTCAAGCTGCCTCATTTCGAGGTTGAAGTTCCCGAAGCTTGCTTGACAAAATGGAAGGCACACTATAAAGATTATAGGGATGACATGTGTGATGCTTTGCTAGCTAAGGACGTGGGAAAGACAGAAGCCGCTGAAGAGGTCAAAAGGAAGTACAAAAGAGTAATCTTTTTGACATTTAACTAGAAATCTGCATTTATTACTTTTGTTTTTAAAGCAATGTTATTTGACATTAATAGCGTCAGGCACCACTGCTCATGATGGGTGGGTCCCACATGCATGGGCCTATTTATGGGATTTGGCATTTGTGAGTTCTAGCACACGGACATTAGTGATGTCGTCTAACACCTTTTTTTTTCCCTCTTCTGCTTACAATATTCTCTTTGATGTAGCTACTATATGGTGCTGAGGAACTTGAAGAGAGTACTAAGAAGATGGAAGAGATTTATAACGAGGCACTCGCCATATATCACGTGTGTTACGACTATGCCATAAGTCAACGTAAAGTCAGTTACTGCAGCTTCGCGTGGAACATTGCAGGTTCAGCTTTGTTAAAGCTTCACGCCTTCAAAAAAATTGGTGAAAGGGCATTTTTCTGCCTTCCATCAGTTTTGAAGGAGGTTCTCTAATTCCACCTGAATAGTGTATTAATACGGTTAACGTTTATGGTATAATCTAATTAGCTATATACGCAATCCAGATGTACTAACTAACTCTATATATACGAGCAAAAAACTATCTACTATGTATGCAGAGAGTGTGGGAGAATTGCAGGTCATCAAAGATCTCAATCACACGTATTGGATATATTTGTATTGTATTTACGAGCAATGAAATTATCTTTCTATACTAATGTAACACCCATTTTTCTAAACCGACAAAATTCTTAGAAATAGATGTTAGGAATTAACTTGAATAATGTTATGGTGTTATATATTGTTAATTCTAACATCAGGTTGAGTTTATTTGTTACAGGTGAACGCGACGAGGACTCGAGGTGCCGAGAACAAGTTCATGCCATTTTATAGAAATTATATATATGTTCATTTTTTTAGGTGATTTGATAAATGAATATATGTTCATGATATGATATACTACATGTTATAATGCATGGAATTAAGTATCTTAGGAAAATTCTAAGGTTTCCTTGATTTTTTCTTTTAGACAAAAGAACTATTTACATGACATTAGTTTCCAGCTCTATTTTGGACCTTTAAAATTCTGAAATTATTCCTTTAGTTTATACAAAGCTGTAGAGCCTTTCATAAGCTTTCCAACGCTTTCTCATTTGCGCAAATCGGACATCGGAGTAAGAAGATATGGCCAGTATACCATCCGGATACCCAGCAGTCTTTGACCAGGTTACTGCACGCGAACAAAAATGGAAATTCAGAAGTTGGCCTAACTCTTCTATTTGTCTTCCACACGATTTTACACTCTAATGACAACCATTCTCTCAGCTGTTAAGGGGTCATTTAATCATAGGATTAAACCCTAATCAATCCTAAATCAATCACATTAATTTTTTTTCGTATTAAAGAGCCATTCAATTCCCCTTCTCTCAATCGCTCTTCCTCCTTATTTCTAACATTCTTTGCCATGAGGATTTTTGTAGAATGTGTGAATTGAATGTTTTAAGAACATGTCTTAGGGCTGGTTAAAGTATGCATATGGTTGGAATTGATTTTATCTTTAATGAATTTATTTTGATATTTTCAGAGTTTACTGTGCTGGAATTTTTCAGCATACATGATCTGACTTTAAAACAGTGTTTGAGGGAACAAATGAACTCCATTTTTAAGAAAGAAGGTGTTGTTGGAAAGATCTTGATGTCTATTTTCATTTGGCACCTGTTTCAAGTCGTTTTGAGTTTTCTATGATTTGTTATGAATTTTTAAAAAGATAAAGGTCAGACTGTCAGTTTTTGTAAGATTTGGAAAATTTGTGTAATTACTAGGATTTTTGTGTCTTAATGTTATTAAATGAAGGAATTGGCCTTTTAGGTGTTGTTTCAATATGATTGATGGATTTGATGAATTAATGTTTTTTAATTTTATTATATTTATAATTTATGACATGAACGGTTTTAGAAGTAAGCACCCGAGGACCTCATTCGTCATGTAACCGTTGAGAAATTTAAAAATGTTAAGTAAGGTGTTTATGTAAGTACACTCTCACCTGCAACATGAATTGAAGAATTTAGAAGTATATGATTTTGATGTTTATGATGATGTTATGACACCTTTAATATTTAATATGATGACGTTTTGAAGAAAAATATATATATGTATTTTTATATTTTTAAATGGTATTATACACCCTTGATGGTGACCGGTGAGCGGTCTTATTGCCACGGTTGGTATGAGATTTACTACCCATTCTTTCCGTGGCTAGCGCGCTATGATGGTACAACATCGGGCCCAATATATGATGGATTTTAAAGTTTAAACATGTTCAAAAATAATTATTCTCATGATAATGTTTATTATTGATGAATGAAAATGTTCATTTAAATTTGTGAGAATTAAGTGTCTTACTAAGCCCTTGCTTATATAAGTTATTTCATGTTGCAGACAATTTAAAGGGTAAGATGTAGCCATAGAGAATCTTGGAGTAGATGCGAGCGGTGCGTGAAAGGAAAGCGGGAGAAACAATCATTGAATGAAAGTGCTTAATGTTAAACAAAGTTTTTAAATTTTTATTTTTATTGTTTTGGAACTTTAGTTTGGTGGTTTTAATTTGAAGAATACTTAAGATCTTTTAAGTTTATTTTATGGTATGAATTTTAATAAATGAGTTGAACCTAAAGATTTTTTTTCTTTGATGAGGTTTAAAATTTTTAAAATTATAATATGAAAAAAAAAAATTAAGATTTCTTCAAGTCATTTAAAGTAAAGTATTCCAAGATTAACTATTTTTCGCATTTTTTTAGAGGTAAATGTTTGAAAGTTAAGATAACTGTAACGGCCCGTGAGAAGTCGTTACAACTAATGTGTCATCATTGTAATAATTCAAGGATAAGATATGGATACCACCAAGTATAACAATTTAACATTTGATTGCTACTTTTTCATTAATTATTGTAACATTTACATTTTTAAATTATTTTAAAATTAAAAATTTACTTTTACTACTCCAAAGCCTAATGATTATAACAAAAAGTAAATTTAACATTTTAAATATCATTATACATTAGAGTACAAATAAAAATAACATGTTAAATATACAGTTATACATTTTTAGTGTCAAATATATAACTAGCATTAACATTCACATGTAGGCAAGAATTCCATTTGGAATTCCAAACACTGAAACTCACTTGAACAGTCACAATGTCATCTGGAATCAAGTGAGTAACAGTAATTTTTTAGTGCCAAATATGCAATTGGTATTGAAAGTAACTCCTTGTACACAATTTAAAATGTCAACATTAATTAAGAGACTAGTGAGGATAATCATTCACAAGTGATAACTAAACATTTTCCCTTCTACAAAAGGGAAACCGTGAACAATACATATCCACAAAATTACTTCTCAAGTTCTCTGACGTAATCTTTTGGTCAAAAAGAAAAATTTAAACACACATGTAGAAAAAGCAAAAGATTTATCCACAACTATAAAAGACTAATGAGACTTTTCAACACTCCCTTACATGATTGAGTAGCTGCTATCAGATTGTGTCATCTCTCTAATTTTTTTTACAGGTTGGAGCGGAAAATTTAAACTAAAACTCAAACTTCTGAGAAAGAATATTGTAACAAAAATGTTAATTTGTGATTCTGAATGTGAAAAGAACGGGTTATTTCTATAACAATTAACAAAGCAAACCCCATTACTTATGGAAGAAGTTAGACTTATTGTAGGTACCTCTAATCAGATAAAAGCAGTCTTTTGTACTGAAATGTCATTTTCTGGTTGAAAGGAAGATTTTTTGGTGCGCATTCCTTTGATTGAGAGAATTTGGGTATGCGTATGGTGAGATGGGCTAGCCATCTGATATTTTTCTTTTCTAAAGAAATTTACATTACGGTATGAGATTTGAAGCGTCAAGGTTCTGTTTAGAATTGATCTCGTTTTTATTTTTTATATTTTTTAAGAAAGAAAAAATAAAAATATTTTTAAAATAGCGTTTGACGCAATAAAAATAAAAATAGAAATTAAAACGATTTTTTAATTTAATATAAAATGAAAAAAAAATAAAAAAATGACTTTTAATCATTTTTTATTTTTATTTTCTCCTCACTCGAACAGAGAGAGAGAGAGAGAAAGAAGGACATTATTAAATTTTTTTTTACACTGAAAATAATCTCTTGATAAAACTACCAAATGCATTTTTTAAAATGATTTCTGTCTGAAATTGAAAATGTTTTTATTTTCATTTTCATATAAAAAATAAAATTATTTTGAAACGAGTTCTAAAAACGCTCTAAGTTTCTGTTAATATGTATTAATTTTGCATATTTTTCATGTGATTGAATCTGATCTAACATTTAGAAATAGGGACGCATTATTCCTAGAACTAGTTTATAGAAATTAGAAAGCACTTTTTTTTTTGTGTGTGTAATAAAATTTATTAGATAGTTGCCCCCCTATTGTGCCCTTTTTTTTCCTGCCGTTCTCCATAGTGCGCTTGCTAGTTCCTTTTTCCCAGAAAAGTCACGCTATTTAAACTGTGTTAAACACGAAGGAAAACAATGGGCGATCATTTGTACTGAATTTTCTTCAGACAAATGGAAAACCATATTTGAGAATTTTTTTTTGTCTTTTATTTTACTATTCTATTATTTGCTGCTATTTGTTTTAGGATATGTTTATTTTAAAGGTTTTATATGATTTAAATTATGATTTTTAATTCTGTTATAGTATTTTTTTATAAAAAATTTAAAATTTAAATATTAAAATCATAAATTATGATTTAAATTCATAAATCAAGCAGTTATTTGTTTTACTATTCTTGCTACGAGTTTTTATTTTTCATTCTGATGGAATACCGAAAAAAATAAAAAAAACTTGTTAATCTGATTTCAATTCCCATAATAAATTGCAGTAAAGTCATCCAATCCGAAAGAAGAAAAGGACCGGATTAACATCATAGAAATACCAATCAGTGCTACTCCACACTACTGACTGTGTATCAATTTTTTTCCCAAATCATACAAAACAATTCTGCCTTTACGATGTGACAGATTAAAGATCCCCTAAAAGATTTCTCATTTCAAACACTGTTCTTATTACTTTTTTTTTTTTTTTTTTAAAAATTTTTTTTTTTTTTTTTTTTTTTTTTCATTTTGACGCCTTGTATTTTACTTAAATTATAAATGGTCCATTTAGTTCGTTGATTAAATTTTTAATTTGAATTGAGATATGATTTTATGTGAAAGCTTTTTACTGTAACAAATGAGTTAGGGCTTATTCGGTTGCATTTTTGAGTTATGTTGACTTAAGTGTAGATCTTGAGTTGAATTTGAGTTATAATTTGAGTTGAAGTTGTAACTTGAGTTTGTATTTAGATGTGCACATTTGAGTTATAATTTAAATTGAGAATCTATTTGAGTTTGTGTTTGGGTGGATCAAAACTTAAATTTATATTTAGATAGTATTTTAATAAAAACCCAATGGTGATGAAAAATTTTAATAGGGTATACTGGTGAGGTTTTATTCGTCGTTTCGTTATGAACGCATAGAAAAAAAATCATCTCAATCGGAATTAAAACGAAAAAGTTATGACGTTTTTAAGAATAGAAAAAATATTGTTCATTAACTTGAGTTTGAATTTAGGAACTTGAGTTGAATGGGAAACTTGAACTCAGATTAGCCCCTAACTCAAGTTCAAACTCAAATTTTACAAAAGAACATGAGATTGAATAAAGTTGTAACTTGAATTCAAACTTTTATTGAGTTTTACTCCAAAAGAACAAGCCTTTAAATATGACTGTTTCTGAGAACTTTTTACTATAGCAAAATTTAAATTCTAAACTCAAATTGATGAAATGAACGGGATTAAAGACACTTCTTTAATTGAGACATTTGCATCAATACATCTTCATTTTTTCAAAAAAAAAAAAAGAAAAGAAAAAAATAGGGACATCTCATCTATAAGTCCAGCATGATGGAATAGTGCATTTTGACACTGAAATATTTTTGAATACTAAAATACCCTTTCATCAAAAAGGTGTGTTGGGCCTCTATAGATTCAGTGAGTACAACGTGTACAAGACATACATGTGTAAGTACTGAATTCGGTAGTATCGATGCTGACGCGGACAAAACACACGGAAGAAGCTTTGTGAAATAACACATCAGAGTATTTTGAATACTAAAATACCCTTTCATCAAAAGGGTGTGTTGGGCCTCAATAGATTCAATGAGTACAACGTGTACAAGGTATACATGTGTAAGTACTGAATTCGGTAGTATCGATGCTGACGCAGACGAAACACACGGAAGGAGTTTTGTGAAATAACACATCAGAGCACAATGGGATGACTAACTAGAACACAAGACACTGAAAATGAAGTAAATTCTTTTCAGATAATGCAAAAATAAAAAGTAAGAACCTCAATACTCTCATTGTTAATACATCGTCCTTTACACAAATTCTTTGGACACATTACACAGCAAAGCCAAATCCTCAGAGATAAAACCAGCTCCAGTTCCATCTGTATGTATGAGTGGTTTTTCGTCTCTATAAACACGGTTTCCTGATTCATCCTGCAGTTTCAAACAAAAACTATTTAATTGGAACATAAGTGACAGTTAAAAACACTGCAACTCATATACAGAAAACGATTAGAGGATCATACCAGGCAGTAGACATCCTCAATAAAATCGACTTTCACAGAGGAGAGATCAATTTTCAGGCTGTGTCATGGATAACATCAGGGAAAACCTGAATGTGAAAGGAAGTACAATTAAATGACCAATGGAAGCTGCATATATACAGCTTTCTGAAAGAAAATACACCCCTCCAAAAAGGGAAGGGAAAGGATAAAAACACTTGCTTTCATGTTTTAGATAAGCTAAATCCCCATAACTTTGAAGATTTTCAAAAAATTCTTAAATGGTCAAAATTGTTAACCTGGTAATAGGCACTAAACCTACCAAATGAAGCTTAAGGCTTAGGTTCTATCTCTTCATTAGTTCCAAAGCATGCATAAAAAGGATTAATCATCTTGGAAATCAGTATTCTAAGCAAGCGAGAGAGAATTGCGTCTCAAGTTATGCATAATACCTTCAGAGTCAGTGGAGCCATGAATACATCAACAGACAACTTCATCCTGATCATAAGATTCTGACTACTAACTTCAGCTTCATTACCAACTGCGAAACGCTATCATCCTCCGTAAATATTAGCATCTCCACTCTGATATTCAATCCAGCTGCAACCAGGATCCTTCATAACCTGTTTATCTTTCATCAGATCTCTTACACCTCTAGCCTCATCCCATCTTCCTAGAGATGAATAAATATTGCCTAGAAGCACATACGGAGTAGCATCATGTGGGGCTAAGCTTAAAAGTTCATCTGCTGCTCTTTTGGCTAAAGTTACATTAGCATAAAGCCTACAAGAACTAAGCAAAACTTCCCACATGACTGGATCATCTTTATATGGCATCCTTTCTATAAGCACTTCGGCTTCTTCAAACCGACCTGCACGTCCAAGAGAATCAATAACGCAGGTATAATGATCTAAAACGGGTTCCACTCCATGTTCCTGCTCCATTGAGTCGAATATCTCAATACCTACATCAGTCAATCCTGAGTGGCTACAAGCAGTTAAAACAGCAACAAAAGTTATACCATCAGGTTTCTCACCTGATGCAATCATTTCCTTGTAAAGAGAAACAGCCTCATCTCCGCAGCCGTTTTGTGCGTACCCGTGTATCATCTCATTCCAAGTAACAGTGTTTTTAGTAGCCATTGTATTAAAAAACTGACGGGCTTCATCAATGTTACCACATTTGCAGTTCATATCAATGAGAGAACTCCCAACAAAGATATCATTTGTATATCCATCTTTTGTTATCAGAGCATGAACCTGTTTCCCTTGAAAAGAAGAAGAGAGCTTCGCACAACAACTTAGTACAGTAGAATAAGAAAATTGAGTGGGAAACATCCCATGTTGACGCATCTTCTTAAAGAGATCAAAAGCTTCCTTGTCTTGAGAATTAAGGGAAAACCCTGCTATTATTGAATTCCAACATACAATATCCAACAGAGGCATTTTATAGAATATGCGCTCTGCTAACTCTGTCTTCCCACACTTTGAATATGTGCCAATAAGTCCACTTGCCACGTATATATCAGAATGAAATTGAGCCTTAATTGAGGCAGCATGAATCTGTTTCCCAGCCTCGAGAAATCCCATTCCTGCGCACGAGCTGAGGGCAATAGTTAGAGTAGTTCGGTCTGGCAGCACATTTTGAAACTGCATTTCTCTGAAAAGCTTCACTGCGTCCTTGTGGTTTCCACTTTGGAAGTATCCAGATAGCATGGCATTCCATGAACTAACACTTGGGAATGACATGCTATCAAACATTTGGCGTCCGGTTTCTATGTCCCCAGACTTGATGCATGCTGCAAGCATATTAATATATGTGACCTCATCTGGCTCAAAACCAAGCTGACACATTCTTTGCACGCATTCTAGAGCCTTTCTGGTCTGATATGTTTGGCCATACCCAGCTATCATAACGTTCCAAGAAACGACATTGGCTAGTGGTAAATTAGCAAAAACCTTCTCTGTGGCATTTATGTCTCCATTCTTCGCGTACATATCAAGCAATGAATTATTCAGATGAAGATCTTCCTCAAACCCAAGTTTAATAGTAAGACAATGTACTTGTTTCCCACTCATATTAGAACAGAAAGCGTCATGCTGATCAAAAACACTAAATTCTTTAGATCCTCCTCTGGCACATACACCCATGATACTCGACAACGAGACAGAATCTATGTGAATCCCTTTCCTCAACATCATTCTAAACAACTGCAATGCCTTCAATACTCGATCCGTCTGTGCTAACCCACTCATCAAAGCTGTAAAAGTGACCTCATTAGGCTCAGACATGTCATCAAAAACTTGAACTGCATCACTAATAAGCCCACACTTAGCATACATAGACAGTAAAGCATTACTCACATATTTATTCTTCTCAAGACCAATCTTAAGAACAAGACCATGACATCTCTGACCACGCTCGACATCTAGCAATGCTCCACACGCACTAAACACACTCGCCAATGTGAAACGGGTAGGCATAAATCCTTCCAAAATCATGCTATCATAAACGTCCAACGCATTTCGTTCCAACCCATTTCGGACCAAAGCACTAATCACATTATTCCACGACACGATATTCCTGTCGGGCATTTTTACAAACAGTTCATGAGCATCTTGCAAATTTCCGGCCTTACAATGAGCACCCAGAATAGCGTTCCAAGAAAACACATCTTTCTTAGGAATTTTATCGAATGTGTGGTGAGCATAAGCAATATTGCTGCACTTGGAATACAATTCAATAAGACGATTAGAGAGGAAAGTGTTGAAGATAAGTCCATTACGGAATATATAAGCATGAATAAGCTTTCCAGCGAGATGGGCTTTCTTGTCTATGCAAAACTGCAAGAAGTTTGCTAAACGGGCACTTTGGCTTTCCATTTGATTAGTAACGGCTTATACTCAGTCAGGCGAAGAAGGAGGAGTTTGGAGTATTTATGTTGGATCGCATGGCAATTGTGGTCTGAGCGCAATTGAGTCATACGCGAGAGTTTCAACAAGTGGTGAGCGTGGCAGGTGTTGAGGCCGGAAGAATGGGCGCTCTCTTCGTCAGTTGGACTAGCTGCGGCTGCACATAATACAATCCAATTAGAATTTCCTTCAGAAATTTTGAAGAACTAATTTGTTGCACAAGCTAAATTATAATTTGAATGGTATAGGTGAGAAAAACACTTTAATAAAAATATTAAATTTAAATTTATATGAGAAAAAATATTGTAACAATATGATTTAGAATTTGTTGCACAAGCTAAATTATAATTTGAATGGTATAGGTGAGAAAAATACTTTAATAAAAATATTAAATTTAAATTTATATGAAAAAAAATATTGTAACAATATGATTTAATCATTTAATTATTTAGGTCATAAGCCTTAATAGTGGGCTTAGGGCGTTGATGATTGTAGCATTATTTTTACTTTTTTCAAAAGCCATAAACTATACAAAAATGCTAAACGGAGCCGTTCAGCTTCATAGACCCGTGGGGTGGATCTCAAGTCTTGTGGGGTTCACATGAGATCTATTTTCGTTCAGTTTATCGATTTGAGTTTTTAATTTAGGTTAATATATGACTTTATATGAGAGTTTTTAACTATAGTAAAAAAGTTAGATGTGACTTTTTGTGAGAGCTTTTAACTATAACAAAACTGTAATTGAAAACTCGAATCGGTGAAATAAACGAGATTCGTTCAGTTCACAGATTTGAGTTTTCAATTCGAGTTGAGATGTGATTTATGTGAGAGTTTTTCACTGTAGCATAAAAAGTTATATGTAACTTTTTATAAAAACTTTTAACTATAATAAAACTAGAATTGGTGAAATGAATACGGCCTTAATGTGTATGTGGAACTGCAATTCCGTGAGCAACTAGTATTATCAGTTTATGTTCTTTTTTAATTATTGTGTAATCATTTGGAGAAAAGAACAAATATTTACAATTTTATTGTTCTTTTCATAATTCAAGTTTTATTGTTACAGTATTTTTTCTTATAAAAAAGTTTAAATTCTTTTTTTATTACAATATTTTTCTTTCACATATACAAGTCAAATTCTCAACTTGAGTTATAAAACAAACATAACAAGTCTATAAAAGAAAATTTCATATTAGTATACTGTGTTTTAGCATAATCATCTTTTAAACATAAAAAATTCTAAAAAAAATTTTAAAAATTTTAAAACATTTAAAAATTAAGAAATAAAAATAATGTGTTTTAAAATAAAAATAATTTTAAAACATGTTCCTACCTTTGTCAACTTTTTTTCTAATGACGGCAGATCTTAATGAAAAAATTCATGTCAACTTTAGATTCATAACACAATTAAAAATTTTAGTTTATGTTATTTTTTGTTTTAAATGAGCTTTTATTATATTATAGTTTCCTCTCAAATAAATGGTGCACACTTTTCTCCTTAAAAATTTGGAGTCCGTCTGGTTCATAAGAATAAATAGAAAAGTTTAACGTGAATTTAAATTTAGTAAGAGAAAACATAATTATATCAAAAATATTTGACTAGTTATTTGAATTTATAAGGTGACGTTTGTTTCAAGAGTTATGTCTGATTTAGGATTATGGTTCTTGGTTCTGTTACAGTGTTTTTCTCTCATAAAAAATTTAAATTTTAAAAATCAGAATCATGAACTATGGTTTTGAACCTATGAACCAAATGTCACCTAAGTGTATGTTTGGTTGATGTATTTAAACTCGTGATTCTAATTCTATTATAGTGCTTTTCTCTCATAAAGAATTTAAATAAAAAAATTCTGAATTATAGTTATCTCACAAAATTCCCGTAATAAATCAAAACCACTGACATTAACGCATGAATGAAACAGACCCTAAAACAAACGCATAGATGATATTTTGTGTGAAGTTCTTTATGTGCCCATCTTGTTTTTTTTCCTTTTTTTCTTCTCTCATTTCTCAGTGAAGAGTGAAAATGAAATAGTCCTCAAGTTTCACGTAGAAGACAAAAAAAAAAAAAAAAAACACTTTTTATACTGATTCAAATTTCCACAATGAATTACAGTAAAGTCATCCAATCCAAAAGAAGAAAAGGACCATATTAACATGATAGAAATAGTTCAGTGTAAAAGCACAAAAACTAAGGACATCGTTGCCAAATACCTAAACCTTATAACTTGTGAAAGAAGCTTAAACTGAGTAGGCAGATCACATTTACGTCATATAAGGCAGCCTTTTGACTAAAAAATTCATTTTTAAAGTAAAAAGGATGTACGCATTTTTGGAGGGTTTTTTTTTTTTTTTTAATAGTGAATTTGAAGCTTGTTCTTCTCTATAATTTGAGTTATTATTTGAGTATCGTTCATTTTATCAATTTAAATTTTTAATTTTAATTTTATTACAGTTATAAATTATCATAAAAAGTCACATTTCATTTTTTCTGTTACAGTAAAAAATTCTCATATAAAATCACATCTCAATTTAAATTAAAAACTCAAATCAACGAATTAAATGAGATCTTGAATTTTGCATTATTTGAGTTATCATAATTTGAATTGTGTATGTGAGACATAACTATGTAGTAAAAAAATTAAATTTAAATTTTTATGAAGGAAAATATTGTAGTAATATGACTTTAGTCATAAGGCCTCATTCACTTCGCGGATTCGAGTTTTCAATTCGAGCTGAGATGTGACATTTTCTGATAGCTTTTCACTGTACCAGAAAAAGTTAGATGTGACATTTTTTGAGAGCTTTTCACTGTAGCAGAAAAAGTTAGATATGACATTTTCTGAGAGCTTTTTACTGTAGAAACATAAAACTAAAAACTCGAATCGGTGAAATGAACGAGACCAAAATAAAAATACTTTTAATAACTATAACGACAATTCATACCGTTAGGCTAAAACAAAATTTTTTTACCATAAATGTCGTTTTACGTGCGTTTATTATGAGAAAAAAATACTGTAAAAAATCATAAATTATAATATTATGCATTATAGACGAATACATGAAATAAATATCCCTTTAATCATTGTAGGAGTTGATTCGTCTTCATTAACGCTCGTTCAGACAATATTCATAGAAGCCGTACTAAGAGAAACTTTTTTTTTTTTTTAATCTCATGTTGTAGCACAAATATGCATAAATTGTTGCCTCGTTCATTTCGCTGATTCGAGTTTAGAATTTGAGTTTTGCTACAGTAAAAAGCTCTCACAAACAATCATATCTAACTTTTTTACTACAGTAAAAAGCTCTCACATAAAATCACATTTCAACTCGAATTAAAAATTCGAATCAGCGAACTAAACGGGCCCTGTATTTGTGCATACATACCAACAATAACTGATCAGAATTAGCAAAAAAAAACAAAAAACAAAAAAGCAATTTAAAGGTTTACCTTTTTCTTTAAAGGAGGACCTATCGAAGCTAATTTTAGTGCAATCCTTTTGTGTTAATTATAAAGTTCGACAGGTTTTATCAGCAATAAAGAAAAGAAAATAAAAGATGGAAAGAAAGAAGACAGCTAAGGGTGTCCTCCTTTTATCTTTTGCGCAAATTTTTAGAGTGAGAAACTGAAGTTGAATATCCACCCAAAACATTCCCATAAGACCCATTTTCCATTTGGTGGGGCTAACTATAACAAAGTGTCCGTTCATTTGATTTATTAAAGTCTATAGCCCGTTCATTTCGTTGATTCGAGTTTTTTTATAATAAAAAGCTATCACAAACAATCACATCTAACTTTTTTATTACAATAAAAAACTCTCACATAAAGTCACATCTCAACTCGAATCAACGAACTAAACGGACCTATAATTTTAATTCTTTTATAGAGTTTTTCTTTTATAAATAAATTTAAATAAATTTTTGTTGTTCCCAGGTCAATGTCTTCGAGAATCGTACACAAGAAAAGAAGAAGAAGAAGGACACAAGAATTACTTGGTTTGGATTTCTGGGAAATCCTAATCCAAGGGCAGAGGTTAAAAACCTCCAGTCCAATCCACTAATATGCAGAAAAACCAATTACAACCTCACAGACTTAATTCTTGATGAATCTCTCAATTACAAGCTTCCCCAAAAATTCTCACAGTTTCTCTCTCTAGCACTCACTGAGAAATCCAAACTCTGTTCTAGAAAGAGAAAGCACAAAGTGAAAATGAAAAACGTGAACAACTTATTTTCTGCTGTTTCTATTTTATACTACTTAAAAAATAGAACCTCTTATATTAACCTGAGTCAGAAAATTAACCACAATTAGTTAACTGAGATAGTTAAGTTTATCTCAACAACTAATTAGGCTGCAGTCGCATTAATTATAACAGACTTAACCTGTTAATAACTAACTCATAAATCAGAGTCACATTATTAACAATTTTTTTTATGATTCTCTCACAAAATTTATATCAATAAATCAGAATAAAACTCCAACTACTATGCTTCCCTTAGTAGAATGATTCACCAACCCATTATTACTAACAGTAGCTATCATGCAGTAAAAGAATTCATTTTTAACATGATTAAAGTCTCCTTTTTTATAAAAAGAAATATTTTTTAAGGGTAACAAAACTTAATATAATACAATAATGTAATTTTAAATCTTTAAACTATTTATATTATATTAATTTGATATTTAAAAAATTATAAATTATATATAGGCGTATGTGAGAAAGCTTTTTCTAAAGAATTATTTTAATAAGATAAGTAAAAAAGAATTATGAAATATTTTTTTAAAGAATTATTTTAATAAGATAAGAAAAAAAGATTATTTTAATAAATGACAGATTTTGTTAAATTAGAAAAACATCATATCTTTAAAATAGTCAATTACTAATGGAATGTTTGATTGAAAGGTTCGTCCACAGTTTTGAATTATAATTTTTGATTCTCTATAATATTTTTCTTTCACAAAAAATTGAATTTTAAAAATCAGAATAATGAATCATGGATTGACAAACGCGTGTGTTAATTTATCAATTTATTCTAAAAACTGAAGCTATTAGAACCTTTATGTGAGAATTTTTTATTATAATAAAAAAATTAAATGTAATTATTCTTAAAAAAATTTTATTATAATAAAACTTAAATTTTAAATTTAAATAGGTGATATGGTCTAAATTTATATTCGTTTTTGTTTTGGGTATGAAATTTTTTGACGGGCTACAAGATTCTGATTTGATTTGACTGATGCAACATTTTTAAGCTCACTATAAATTTATGTGAGATTCCGTTCCATTACTATTCTCCTCACTCTCTCACCTCCTTTATTTCCTTATCTTGCTGAGGAAGGAACTTCATTACATCATTAGTATATGATCGAGCGGGAAAACCGAGTATATATACACACACACACACGCATCAATTGTGCTCACTTCAAAATTCACGTCTTGACACAAACACACTCTGTCTCTCTCAAAAAAAATAAAAAAACTCTACTCATCTCTCTGTCCGTACGAGCAAAAACACAGAACAGCCATGGAGGGTCTTCGCGAGGAAGTGCCTCTTCCCCGTTCGGTGGACGAGTTGATCGACAAAATCTGCGCTGATCAGAGCCAGGCGCACCCGGAGGCCAAGTTGCGGTGGAGGCTGGCGCAGCGCGGCGAAGAAGGGGCTCTGGAGATCCTCCGCACTATCGCCACCACCAAAATCAAGAGAAGCCTCTCCGGTTTTATCATCCACTTGCTCGAGAGGTCCTCCTCTCCTCGTTCGACGCCGCCCAAAAGGCTCCGCCTTTCCGATTCCCCGACCTCCGGTTCCGGAGTTTCGGACAAGGTTATCACCGTCCAGTGTTATGCTCCTCCGAAAGGTGATCGTTGAAATGCCGATCTGTTCTTTGATTTTACTGAAGAGAGAATTTCGTTTTATGTGTGTGTGGTAATTACTGATAATAGCTGGGTTGTCGTTGTGGTTCAGGTGCGACTGAGGCTGTTTCTCGCTGTCTCTTTCTAGAAGCTCCCACAGAAGGCGGAGAAGCGGTGATGGCGGCTTTGGGGGAATTAGAGTTCAGGAAACAGTTCCTGATACTCAATTACATTGGCAGGTGTTATAAAGTTTTCTCCTTTTTTTGTTTTTGTAGTTCTGGTTTGGGGATTATCATCAATTTTTTTTTTGTTACCGTCCTTGAACCTCACAGCAATGAGCTTCAGACAGTTCTAAGGGCTGAAGAAATTAGAAACCTCAAAGGTCTCCAAATGGTGGAGTTCGAAAGGAAACTGTGGGATCGCTTTGGCGTAAGATATGTTGATCCACAAGACCGTGTAGTGGTGAGTGTCAATTCTTGTACTTTTGGATTTGTTTTCATAATTATCTCATGAGTGATTATTTTCTTTTTTAGCCCTTTCTGTTGTGCCTTTAAAGTGAAAGTTCTCTCTCTGTCTTTTTTTTTTTTTTTTTTTTGCTTTTGTAATTTTAGATGCTAGTTTTAATATTTGCATTCTGGAGACAAAATTTTCCCGGCAAGGTTTACCTGTTTTTAGTAACTTGTTTAGTTGTCATAATTCCCTCTTTTTTTTTTTTTTTGGGTCTTTTGCAGAATAATGATTGGGATCCTGAACGAACCCACCTCTATCATTGTCATGTTTCCACGGAAGGACGTTTTAGATTCAAGGTAGGTGGGGGGGGGGGGTTTTTTTTTTTTTTTTTTTTTTTTTTTTTTCTTTTTTCCCCGCATAGCTGTATTTCCATTCACACATGATCACAAACACGCAAATGCTTGTCGATGAACTTACTTAAATAATAGGAATAATCTTTTGATTCTAGCACTCGAATCAACAGCGCTTCTTCCCCCCTTATTTAAGGGGTTATATTCATATCTCAAACCTTACAGTGATGCACATCAGATATGTGTTTTGTCTTCTCACTTCTTAGCACTAGGCGTATTTGTTATTCTTTCTGGAATAATGAAGCTGTCTTTTTGTTCTTTTTGTCAGTTCCAAACCGACTAGCATTCATAGAGCACTTGATATGGCAGTTCATAATTGTATTCATTTATTCTTAGTGGTGATGTACTCAAGTCCATGAGGCTATAATTGGTTTGCGGCTTAATTCGTGGCTGTATATTGAATTATCATTTACTTTGACTTCTAATCCAGGGCCCTTATCTGGACAAAACGAAAACTCACTTGCAAAGGGAGCTAGGGGACGACAATGTTTTAATGGTGAAATTTGGCGAAGAAATAAAGGGAAACTCCTGTCTTGCTTCACGTCGCCCTTACTATGCTGGCTACAGTAGCATAGCTAGAGAAGGCATTGTAGTTGGTTTACGCCGATATCACTTCTTTGGTGAGACTTTTCTGAACTCTTTGCATTCCAATTTTTTAATGTCCAGATAAACTCATGTTATTGTTAGTTAAGGGATCATTATCATTAGTTCAAACTTCAAACTGGACACGCTAATGCTGATTTTTCTATTTAATCTTTGTTCTTTTTCTCGCACTAGGTTTGGAATCCTTTACGACATCTTTCTTTCTATCTTTCTGTCCCCTGTCCCTGAATGGTGGAGACACCTCATACTCATTCCTTGATTTTTGTCAGGCTTATGGCACTTATTACTTGTATAATGACGTATTCAATGACGCCCATATGCACATGCCTAACCTTCTCATCTTGTTCATCTATACAATCTCTCATTTTTCTCTTCATCTTTGCTCTTGATTCTTCTAGGATTCACAAAAACATGTGCATAAATTCATGTGGGAATATTCTTGTACTAATAGGATTCACCCATGTCTGTGTTCAATTATATGTTTGAAAATTTCAATGTTTTCTAGGATTTTTTTTTGGTTAGCTACAGTTATGAGAATGGGATAAAAAATCAGCTTTTCACCTTAGGAAACTAAAATCTTGGCTATTTCTTACTTATATTCAAGATGGTCATTCTTCTTACAGCTTCATCTTATTAGATTCTGCTATACTATTTTTTTTTTTCTAACTATTAATCCGTTTTGAATCCTGGCAATGTTAACAACCATTTTGATCAATCTCATTATGATTTGGTCAGTTTTTAAAGATGGCGGAAAGGAAGATGGCGTTAAGTGTTTTTTTGTTCGCACCCATTCAGATGCACTCGTTGATCAGAATGCACCATATAAATTATCTAATATATCAATTTCTGAAGCAAGACATCTGTTTATGCATGCACACACAGTCTCTACTGTAGCTAAGTATATGGCTAGGTACGTTTTGACATGAAAGATTTCTTTTCAAATGCAGTTTTTATACAGTTTTCATCGATCATTTACTTGTACTATCCTTCTTGTAAGTTCAGGTTGTCACTAATTTTGTCCAATACATTTTGCCTCCTGAATACTGATAAACTATCTTCTGTGCAAATGAAGATAATTGATGATATATATTGCATGGTATGATCTTCTAATTTATTCCTATGTAGTGCTGCTTAATTATGATGTATTCTAGTTAATACTTTTTTTGAAGTTGCAGAATGAACGTGGTGATCCTATCTGTAAAGACGGAAAACTTCTTATTCATACAGACGGGACTGGATATATATCAGAGGATTTGGCTCGTTTATGTCCCAACATTGTACACGGAGGGATTTGCATCAATGATAAGGATATTGAGGTTTTCACTTTTAGATTTTACCCTTTCTTTTTAGCAAGCATGTGGTGCTATGAGATGATATCAGAAGTTTATTTTTGGAGTTCTTGCAAATTTCTGGGCTCTACATAGTGCCTGTATTAAGACCTAATATTAATGTTAACCAATGTTGTTAGAAATGAGAAGGTACATAACATAAATGATTGCCATATTTAGTCTATTAAAATTTATAAGACATGCAATTAACAACAGAACTTCATAGTGAGTAAATGTTGAAAATACATGTTGAGGTTTTTTTTTTTTTTTTTAGCTCGTTTGGAAGGTATACTCAAACCATGCTTCTTGATTCTGATGTTTGAAATTTAAATTTTTTGTGAGAGAAAAATACCGTAGCAGAATCAATGATTTGAGTTTGAGTATACGAAACAAGCCCCACCCCCCCCCCCCCCCCCCCACCCCCCCCCCCCCCCCCCAAAAGATGTTTTTAGTTTGCAATTAGTTTAAGCTATAAAACACACAGCATCATCTTACATCTTATGCTCCTAATCTGTTGTTTTGAGCCTCCTCCGGTAGTGATTTCATCTACTTCGTGAATTTTCCTGAAACTGATTAATAGTATTTTCCATCCAGCTAATGTTAATCTGATCAGACTGAGTACGAGAGCTTTTTCATTCTCGTATCGTCTTCATATCTTTAAATTTTTATTTTCATACGTGTGTACGTAATGACTATCTTTGGTTTTGACTTACTCTTTTATTTACGATGCTAGATGATTCATAATCATGATGGGCATGTGGACAATGTTGAGGAGCACGAATGGCTAGGAATTAAGACGCAAGAACCAGTATGCAGCTAAAGCTCTGGCCATTACTTCTCTCTTCTCCTCTTACACGCACACACATACAATTTTCCTTTTCTGAAGTACTATTGACTAACATAAGTTCATTTTTGCTCGTACGTTTCATTTAATATTTTACACCGCTTCTCTGTAGCCTATATTGATACAATCCCGTCTGTTTAACAAAGGCTATGCAATTAAAGGAACATTTCTTGTGGACAAGAGGGTATGTATTTTCTTTCCTCTCCGCCAATCATACGCTGTTAGTTGAAAACAAGGCCTCATTAGCTTGTCTATTGTATTGCTACATATTAGCTTCCATATAATTTGGATTGTCTCACACAATTATATATATACATATATATATATATATATATATATATTTGAGTGGACACACAATAACATTTGGTGGATGCTAAGTTCGAACATTTCAAGTAGCCCAACCTAATTGGGGTCCATAGAGAATCCTTAGTTCACAATTTATCATCCGTTGACTTTAGGTTGAGGTGATACTTGACCCCCGGCAAATGAATATTTGTAGTCTGCTTGGGAGTAGTTTCAGCATCATTGGTAGGGGTTTGTGCTTACATAGTCATGCAAAATGAGAAAAAGTTTTCTCCCCTATTTTCTTTTTTGTTTGAGACATTTCGTAATTATCTAATTTTTTCTGATATAAAGTCCTATCTCCTGTTCCAAATTTGTAGCTTGGCCCCAAAACAATCGAGGTTCGGCGTTCAATGGTTAAAGTTGAGCCTGACCCAGATCTGTTGGACAATCTTACACTGAATTCATTGGAAGTAGTTGGGACCAGGTATATCAAGCAAACTTTTATCTTTGAGGTGTATTTCATTTGTATGCTCCCTTCTTTTTATGAGAGTTGCCTATTATCTACCGTGTACCACATGGTGTATTTTCCTATTTTGGTTTATACACTGAGTTTGTCTGAAAACGTGTAGTGTGATTGAGGGGTAAACAAAAAACCTTTGTGCCCGTTTGTTTTCATTTTTCACGTTTTCTGAGGAAGAAAAATTGAAACGGGAAAGGAAAATGCGTTTCGAAGGATCCGTACCAAAACCAAAAATAAAAACGTTTTTGGATTTTTCCCAAAAACTAACTTTTTTCTGAAAACGGATTAAATCCGTTTTTATTTTCCTTTTTATTTTCTCCCTTCGTTCTTCTCTCTCTTCTCCGACTGCCCACCCC